>NC_092251.1:20964849-21264849 GCF_036320965.1 Panulirus ornatus | reverse complement strand
TCCCTCCAGAACACCATGAACAACCCTGAAAGGTGTACCACCTCAAACGACGTCACCGTAGAGTCAGTATGTTGTAGGAGGGGGAGTATGAACAACGATCAGTTGTATATGAGATGAAGTAGTGAAAATTGTAATCCAGTTAATTACATAATTAGGTGACGTTGACGACCCAAGTGTTTATAATTGACACCAATCGTAATCAAGCACTTCAGCCTCCCTTTCATTCCTGTCCCATTTCCCGATGTCTCACTAGGTCCCAGTCCCCTCCACGATGTTCAGTCCACCAAGCTTCTTGATGTCACTTTGGACGAAAAACCTAAGCTGGAAGGAACAAGTCAGTAACAATGTTAAATCCTCCAGCCATAGGTTCTGCATTCCATGTAGATTCAAGACACTTTCTCCCCTTGTGCTTGATCTCAAGAACATCTACACAACTTTGGTTCTTCCCACACTTATCCCCGTCTACCCGTTCCTTGTCCCCCAGTCGTATCCACTACATAATGGACAACTAGAAAGGGTCCAGAAAAGAGCATTCAAACCCATTCTCTGCTCCTCTTACACCACTAATCACAATCCAACCAACTCTCACCATCCATCACCTGGACCTCATCCTTTGTTCAGAATGGAACTGCTGCACTCCTCTCGCCACTGTCGTCTCTTATAATCGGAGATCCCTCGTCCCCGAACAACAGTTTGACACCACGACCGCATTTAGTCCACCGTAGATCAGTGCATACCGGAGTCCCATCTCAGCCGTTACTCGACCCTCACTGTTGTTAATGCGTGTATCTTCTGTTTTTATTATCAGATTTTGACTTTGTTAAATATCTTTCTTTATACATGCTCGCCATTTGGCCGCGTGAGCGAGGTAGCGTCAGGACAGATGACTGGGTCTTAGAGGAAAAGTTCCTCACTTGGCTCCTTGCTCTCTTCCTTCTTTTGGAAAGCAATGCGCGAAGGGAGGATTTCCAGCCCCCTGCTCCTTCCTCCTTTCAGTCGCCTTCTACGACACACAGGGAATACTTGGGCATTATTATTTTTTCTCACCTATCCCCAGGGATAATTTAACATTATTATTAATATGAATGATATTATTATTATTATTATTATCATTATTATTATTATTATTATTATTATTATTATTATTATTATTATTATTATTATTATTATTATTATTATTATTATTATTATTATTATTATTATTATTATTATTATTATTTATCATTATCATTATTATTATCATTATTATTATTATTATTATTATTATTATTATTATTATTATTATTATTATTATTATCAATTTCATTATTATTATTGATAGTAGTAGTAGCAGTGCTAGTAGTAGTAGTAGTAGTAGTAGTAGTAGTAGTAGTAGTAGTAACAAGTAGCAGTAGTACACCAGAGGGAACAGGTTTAACAACAGCGCAGCCTTCCCACGTACACACACAGCTTGAACATTGTGTCAGCTTCAGAACACGCTGGATCAGTACGTGGTACCGTCGCTGTGAGTGCTAGTCTGTCACAAGTAATGCATATCATTAACGCGGGAGATGAGCGCTCCCAGCAGGTCCCTCCTGGCGGAGTGGGTGTAAAACACATACTCGTCTCTGTGCTAAGTAGCTGAGTTACTGACACCTTTTTTTTATGCTAGCTGAGATGGCACGGGCAACTGAGGCCCTGATCGAGGATATATATATATATATATATATATATATATATATATATATATATATATATATATATATATATATATATATATATATTTTCCCTGGGGATAGGGGAGAAAGAATACTTCCCACGTATTCCCTGCGTGTCGTAGAAGGCGACTAAAAGGGAAGGGAGCGGGGGGCTGGAAATCCTCCCCTCTCAGTTTTTTTTTAATTTTCCAAAAGAAGGAACAGAGAAGGGGGCCAGGTGAGGATATTCCCTCAAAGGTCCAGTCCTCTGTTCTTAACGCTACCTTGCTAACGCGGGAAATGGCGAATACTATGAATAAAAAAAAAAAAAAAGTGATTGGTTCTCAGTGAATGTAGGTTTGCGGCAGGGGTGTGTGATGTCTCCATGGTTGTTTAATTTGTTTATGGATGGGGTTGTTAGGGAGGTGAATGCAAGAGTTTTGGAAAGAGGGGCAAGTATGAAGTCTGTTGGGGATGAGAGAGCTTGGGAAGTGAGTCAGTTGTTGTTCGCTGATGATACAGCGCTGGTGGCTGATTCATGTGAGAAACTGCAGAAGCTGGTGACTGAGTTTGGTAAAGTGTGTGAAAGAAGAAAGTTAAGAGTAAATGTGAATAAGAGCAAGGTTATTAGGTACAGTAGGGTTGAGGGTCAAGTCAATTGGGAGGTGAGTTTGAATGGAGAAAAACTGGAGGAAGTGAAGTGTTTTAGATATCTGGGAGTGGATCTGGCAGCGGATGGAACCATGGAAGCGGAAGTGGATCATAGGGTGGGGGAGAGGGCGAAAATTCTGGGAGCCTTGAAGAATGTGTGGAAGTCGAGAACATTATCTCGGAAAGCAAAAATGGGTATGTTTGAAGGAATAGTGGTCCCAACAATGTTGTATGGTTGCGAGGCGTGGGCTATGGATAGAGTTGTGCGCAGGAGGATGGATGTGCTGGAAATGAGATGTTTGAGGACAATGTGTGGTGTGAGGTGGTTTGATCGAGTAAGTAACGTAAGGGTAAGAGAGATGTGTGGAAATAAAAAGAGCGTGGTTGAGAGAGCAGAAGAGGGTGTTTTGAAATGGTTCGGGCACATGGAGAGAATGAGTGAGGAAAGATTGACCAAGAGGATATATGTGTCGGAGGTGGAGGGAACGAGGAGAAGAGGGAGACCAAATTGGAGGTGGAAAGATGGAGTGAAAAAGATTTTGTGTGCTCGGGGCCTGAACATGCAGGGGGGGGAAAGGAGGGCAAGGAATAGAGTGAATTGGAGCGATGTGGTATACCGGGGTTGACGTGCTGTCAGTGGATTGAATCAAGGCATGTGAAGCGTCTGGGGTAAACCATGGAAAGCTGTGTAGGTATGTATATTTGCGTGTGTGGACGTATGTATATACATGTGTATGGGGGTGGGTTGGGCCATTTCTTTCGTCTGTTTCCTTGCGCTACCTCGCAAACGCGGGAGACAGCGACAAAGAAAAAAAAAAAAGAATATATATATATATATATATATATATATATATATATATATATATATATACATATATACATATATATATATATATATATATATATATATATATATATATATATATATATATATATATATATATATATATATACATATATATATATATATATATATATATATATATATATATATATATATATATATATATATATATATATATATATATATATGTGTGTGTGTGTGTGTGTGTGTGTGTGTGTGTAAGGATATACATATATTCAACATGTGTGTGTGTTAGTCTTGGCCAAGACGGGGGTTCAGGATGACAAACTGTGGTGTGTGTGTGTGTGTGTGTGTTTACAGTCAGAACACTTCAGAACACCACCTCAGTACAGCTCCCACACTTCAGAACACCGCCTCAGTACAGCTCCCACACTTCAGAACACCACCTCAGTACAGCTCCCACACTTCAGAACACCGCCTCAGTACAGCTCCCACACTTCAGAACACCACCTCAGTACAGCTCCCACACTTCAGGGTGTCGGGCGCCTGTCATAACTCGCCCACGCCTGGCCCTAGTAGGCGGGCTGCTGAATATAAAGTGATTAAGCTAACTAACTCCACACTGCTGGCAGACCCAACCCTGACCCGTTACTATCCTCGCTAGCTCCATCACGAACCTACAGGCTGGCCACAGTGTCTTGTCACACATTTGTCACATCTGTGTAACGTATAATTCACATCTACTTTAATTATCTATATATATATGCAAATTTCTTTATTACGTGATATACATTTACATTACAGAGGACGATCCTGCGCCAGAGTTTGTGTAAAATTTTTTTTATATATATGAGAGGCTACAGAAAACGTCACACACACACACACACACACACACACACACACACACACACACACAACCATGCGCAGAATCCTTCTCTGTCATGAGAATGATGATGCACAGAGTGAGCCAGTAGATGCATGACAAATGCAGGATAATTAAAATCACATGCAGTGTAATGTCATTATTTGGTAGTAAACATATGTATGCGACCAAACGTACCTGTGGCAGAGGTAAGTCATATGATAAGTAAGATGGCAAAACATTGTCAACATCGGAGGGAGACATTTCTTTCCTGAAAATTTTACCAATATTCATTTACCTATTATACAACCAAATATATCAAGAAATGTATTAGATGTTTGACCCACGTGTGTTCTGTATATTGTAGTCCTTATTTCTTTTCCAGGTATGGGAGTGTTGGCGTAGGGTTGCTGACTGTGGTACGGGTAAGGTATAAATCTGAGTTTGTCTGAGCAAGATTTGATGTATGGAGGTTGGGTGTAGCGGAAGCGATCCATGCAGCTGCTATGACTGCAGTTAGCCGGGTTTTGTATCCTAGCTCGGGTACCCGCCTGTGACTTGTGTGGGCTGTTACATCCTGCCGTCACCAGATGGTTAAGATAGATATATACATGGTGGTGTAAACACCATATGGAAAACTAAAGGAAGTTTTGATGCAAATATGTTTTCTATTGAGAGTTTTAGTCTCTTTTGAGTTACATGGTTCCCGGACTGAGATACGAACCCCAAGAAAACCGACCAAACGACTTGTATCTGTTTAGTATCTGTTTAGGTTAAGAGGTGATCTAATACATGTATTGAAAATGATAAAAAACTTTGATCAAAAACTTTGATCATCTTGATCTAACGAGTTATTTGTCGTCTGATTTCACTCGTAGTGATGGATACAAGCTTGTGGACAGACGTTTTGCCTCGAATTAGAAGCACTTTGTCTTCAACATATGGAATGATTTACCTATTACAGTGGTTAAAGGCAATACTTTAGATACGTTTAAGAATAGTTTTGCCTCCTTAGTTACATTGACATTTTGCAAGTTATTGTCTTTGAATTTTGTGTATACCATCTGACTCTTACAACACTGATCTGTGAGTTTAAGATATTTTCCACCACCACGACAGTCTCGCAAGGACCCAGTGGTCTGTCGCTGATTGAATTCCTTTGTATTGTGTTTTTAAAAGTTTGACTTCCTCGTCCTTACTCGCTGCCAAAGTTGCTTTCCGTGCTCAACGTAGATTTGGAAATAACATGAAAACAGTGTTCGATACTTATGTGTACGAAGGCATTTGCCTCCCATTGTGCCTGCAGTGTTTTCGTTCCTTCGGCCAACACTTAACAGGTTTACGATGTTGGTTTATCCCGCTGCTCTAAGATGAGGAGGTTGGGTGGACGCGTCGCCATTCCATCGCCCTTGTTTGGCAGCGCCCGAGGCGGCTGGTGTCCAGGAAGTCAACTGCTAATTAATATAATCTAGGGTGGCGCAAGCAACAACGTCCTGCGTCATTATAGAAGTGCAAATGCCTACCTCACTGTGGGTCGCTTGCCTCAGCATGTTGTGTGCTTGATGTGCTTGGACAGACGTTGTCTGTCGTGCCCTCTGTGCCATACGACTTCGTCATATTCGCCTGTTGGTTTATTTTAGAAAGTGGAGCTTTCTGTATGGCAAGAGAATGGTGTGTAGTCTAGGAGGGAACGGGTCGTAGAGGACAAGCTGATTGGATGTAGAGGTTGGGGTGTGGGCGAGACATGGGCGTGGCTACTATGATTAAGTACAGTGTTACTGATAGCTTTCTCTTCTGTAGTTTGTTATTCAAATTCTACCGGCGCGTCTCGTCCAGAGCTGCACCTGATTCACGTGTGGTGAAGTACGTAGATAAAACATAAGAGGGAGTATGACAACGGACGATGGATTTTGACAAAGGCTGCAGCGTCCTGCCTCAAAATTGTAGCCCATCTCTCTCTCTCTCTCTCTCTCTCTCTCTCTCTCTCTCTCTCTCTCTCTCTCTCTCTCTCTCTCTCTCTCTCTTTATATATATATATATATATATATATATATATATATATATATATATATATATATGTAGATAGATAGATAGATAGATAGATAGATAGGTAGATAGATATGATATATTTTTCTCTTTATGTGTAGTTTTCTGATAGTTATGATTATTTCATTTGTATTTTTATATTGAAAATGATCACTACACAGAGGAGTTACCATAATTGTTAAGGAATGCGTCTCATTTACGTTTTACCAACCCTATGGAGACAACTGGAGTCGCAGTGTTCGTCGTGAAATCTACTGGACGCATCTGTGAAGATAATTTATTTGCTGTGTGTACATCACTGTATTGGCAGTGTGGGATCATGTCTCGTTGTGTGAGGGAACGTCATCGTTGTGTGTGTGACAAGCTGAGGCTGCCAGAGCACGTAGTTGTTTACTAGTTAATGTAGATCTATCTAAATAGCCTCAACGAATGTAATTAAGTGGAACACACTGTATACCGGATGTCATCTCGCGTGTGTTGCCGGATGGGAGTGTGTTGCGGGGGTCGGTCAAGGTCCGTAGTGGGTCAGTTCTGTGTTACACGAGGCGGGTCAGCGGCCCCCCTTGCCCACCGCCTGAGGTACGGTACGGAGTCGCTGCCTCGACACCGCTGCCAGCTGCAGGACAACACACGACGTACCAGAATAGTGTGTGTGCGTGTCGATGATTTCTGTGACTTGATGTTGTGTGAGTAATGACGGATTTCATATGACCTCCTCAACGTTACCGTTTGTGACGGCTGTTTGTAAGTTACGGGAAGAGTTTTGCACTCATGTCCTAACCCCGTCTCTCTCTCTCTCTCTCTCTCTCTCTCTCTCTCTCTCTCTCTCTCTCTCTCTCTCTCTCTCTCTCTCTCTCTCTCTCCGTTGGAGTCTCCATTCGCGGAAAAGAGTCCACATCAAGTCTGGGCCTTAATTGAAATATAGAGAGGGTTATGTGAAGGAAAAAATAAAGAGACAAGGGAAAGTATTTACGAATTTTGGAGGAAGCGAAAATCTGTTTTTTAAAATGTGCGGCAGGTCATAGTTATTGGGAAAGACATGAGAGGGTAGAGAGTTCCAGAGCTTGGAGGTGTAGGGAAAGAAACAGTTATCAAAATGGCCCACCCTTAAGTTGCCAGCGGCCACACAGTAATCAGTGAAGCAGCAGCTCTGTATATATATATATATATATATATATATATATATATATATATATATATATATATATATATATATATATATATATATATATTCTTTCTCCCCTATCCCTGGGGATAGGGAAGAAAGAATACTTCCCACGTATTCCCTGCGTGTCGTAGAAGGCGACTAAAAGGGAAGGGAGCGGGGGGCTGGAAATCTTCCCCTGTTTCTTTTTTTTTTTTTCCAAAGGAAGGAACAGAGAAGGGGGCCGAGTGAGGATGTTTCCTCAGAGGCCCAGTCCTCTGTTCTTAACGCTACCTCGCTGAGGCGGGAAATGGCGAATAGTATGAAAGAAAAGATATATATATATATATATATATATATATATATATATATATATATATATATATATATATATATATATATATATATACCCACTCCAGCTTACACCTGTGTCGTCTGTAAATAATTTACAGCCGCGTATTTAACGTATGTGTGAGTACGTGGAAAATAACATATTACAGGGTCTTTAAAATGAGCGAGAAGGCCTTAGGATAGATGCAGGATAGCTGTGGGGAGCTGTCTGTAGGGGGAAGCCAGTCAGCTCCAGGTGTGTGTAAAGTGACGTGCTACTATGAATATGATCCCGGCCCATGTGGGATAATCCCCAGCTGGTCTGACCAGAGGTCCGTCAGCCACTACTTCGTTCCTCTGTTGTGCTGCTCCCTCACATAGACCGCCAGCAGTGCTCTGTATCGCGAGGAATTACGTGTAACTCAGGAGTACCGAGCCTGTACGTTGTTTTGCATACGTTGTGGAGCTACACCCCTTGAGTGCCCGAACCCTCGACTTGGTTGGGCTGGAGAGCGACAGGAAGAGAGGTCACACCGCAGGTCGAACACATGCGTTCTGCCCGGGTCCCAGCACCACCTAAGACAAACAGACGGTGTGAGGTAACCACATGGCCGCCACTAGTGATCCCACATCACCACAAAGCCATTTGCTTACGAGTGACAGCTGCAGCGCCTCGTCTTTCCTGGGGAGGGTACTATTATCCCCTAACTCTCAGGAGAAACATTGCAGGTGATTTGTCATTTTTGGGTTGGATTTTATAACTAATTTTCTGTCTTTCTTTATGTGTTTCTCTTTGTTGTCTTGTACCTGCTGAGAGTTGCTTTGAATATCAAATAGTTTAAGCCATATTTGCCTAAACTAAAGTTGAAATAGTTTTCAAAACTGTGTTTAATGATGCTAGATTGTGTGGTATTTTCTGTGTACTTCTGAATGGCAAGATGCCCCTCTGAGCATTGTGCCAGTCTGTAGGGTGACTGAAGTCTCACATATGCAGGAATAGAGCACCGGATTCTCGTCCAACACGAACACTGTACTGATGCTGGTGTATTCTCACATTCATCTCTCCTACACTCTGCTCCGTGCAGACTTGGTTCATCTCTTCGCTTGGTATCTGGTAAAAACAACTAATTGAATTTTCAGGCGATTTTTTTTTATGAGCAATCTTCTCTCTGTATTGCTGTTATTAAATGTAATATTGATATCAAATATCAAATTCCTGAAGTGTTTAAGGCAGTGGTTGATATCAATTATTCCTACTAAGTATGCAAAGTTCTGTTGTTGGTTAAATGTGAGGGAAGTGTACGGAAACTCAAGCAACGTATAGTACAGTGCTTTACTGGGTAAGTACAGAGGTGGTACACATTATGGACTTAGCTGTTGTAAGATGAGTAGGTTCAGAGATAATGCCTGCCCAACGATACAAGATACGTGTAGACATTTCATCCATAATGATGTTCTACAACAGATACTTGCAAGATAATCGTTAGTTTGCATAATGTATAAGTTCGTTTTTACTACATTCATCATTTTTTCTTTTTATACGTGCTCGCCATTTTCCACGTGAGCGAAGTAGCGTCAAGAACTGATGACAGAGCCTTAGAGGGGAAATTCCTCACTTGGCTCCTCACTGTTTCCTATCATGGAAAGTAATACAGGAAGGGAGGGAGGATTTCCAACCCCCCCTACTTTCGCCTATCTTCGTCGCCTTCTACGACACACAGGGAATACGTGAGCAGTATTCTTTCTCCTCTGTCCCGAGGGATGATATATATATATATATATATATATATATATATATATATATATATATATATATATATATATATATATATATATATATATATATATATATATATATATATATATATATATATATATATATATATATTCATTATCGCCCAAGCTTTGCATGTTGTTAAGTTATTGTTGCCTGAGTCACGTAAACATTTTTCTTATCATCACGTAACTCGTAGGTCAGTCATCGAGGCCCAGAGTCTGGACCGCATACATGCTCTCCGTTTCCTCCTGTGCGCCACCGTCCGCAGGAATGAGCAGAAATCAGCTCTTGAGTACCCGGGTTCGACGCCACCTCAGGAACACGTCACTGGCTGGCTCCGTTGTTGGCATCAGACGTTGTAACACAGGACGGTACTGACGGAAGCTGTGGTGTGCAGGACGCTGTGCCAACACTGCCCCACTAAGACCACCTTTACGAGTTAAATCGTATTATGATTTTCTTAAAACCCAAATTACTTTTTTTTCCTTTTAGCGAGGTAGCCCCAGGAACGAAAGAATGATGGTCCCATTTGCCCACATTCATGTTCTATCTATACCTGTATATCCTTTCCTGATACTGCTGGTAATCAAGTAATCGTGATGTAATATTACTCGACCGTGTCAAGAGAATTTAAATACTATGAGTTTTTTGATTGCATTGTAGCAGTTCAAAATGTTAGCAGTGAAGTGGGAATGAGTCAGTGTTCGCCAGACATTGAGATTTGATAAAAGATATATTGATGAATTTAGTCGACCTGCCATTGAGTTAGATCTTTGCCTCAGGTCGAAGAATACATTGTACACTCGTACCCATCCCTTGGGCCTCTCTCTTGCGCCCCCGAGGGTTGCGGGGTCACGTGGTACCCCAGACAAGGGGCCTCCAAGGTTTTATTACAAGTCTTAGATACGTTATCAGTGTATAGAGGTGTCCGGTTCCATCCTGATGCTTGTCTGGGAGATACATGATATATCTGCGCGAACACTTGGGCTATAGATTGGTTCGTGAGGCGGGTCGTCAGGGAATGGGGTCGATTTTCAGTGAGTTCAGACACAAATTCTCTTTAGGAAGGAGAGTGGACGAGGCGAGAGCGATGTATGCTAGGGTGGTGGTGATGTTGAGGCTGGGGAATACCATGAGGTTGTGGTATGTAGTGGTGATGTTGAGGCGGTGGAGCACCATAAGGTTCGGGTATGTGGAGGTGATGTTGAGGCTGAGGAATACCATGAAGTTGTGGTATGTGGAAGTGATGTTGAGGCGGCTAGGGAATACCATGAGGTTGTGGTATATGGTGGTGATGTTGAGGCGGTGGAACACCATAAGGTTGTGGTATGTGGAGGTGATGGTGAGGCTGGGGAATGCCATGAGGTTGTGGTATGTGGTGGTGGTGAGGCCGGTGTACTCGCCTGGCACAACCCTGTATCCTGCCTAGTCCTCTACTCGCTCACATAGTGTTCCTCACCCCGTGGTAGGCTAGCTCAGGCCAGGGTTATAAGGTGCATGTCTCGCTGAGGAACATCTCCCACCCGCTCCCGCTCAGGTCTCTCACCTCGCCTTCACCGCCTTTTGCTGTAGTGGCCAGCGAGGCTGAGGGTAGTGTAGCTGCTCACATCCGGCTTCTTCCACGCCTGGGGGTAATATAATCCTTATTTGCCTTCTTGAGCGCTTCTTCCTGCAGCGTCCTTTGCCAGTCTTCTATGTAAATGATCTTATTGAGCTGTGTGATACAGCAACTCTGCTCAGTAGACCGAGCATGTTGCTCTTGTGCACTGGTGTAATGCTCAGGAAGGTGGCGAGGGTGGGAAAGGTTATTTACGGCGTCTTATGTAATGTGTGGTGGAGCGGTGGGCGGGGAAGAGCGTGGGCGGGGGAGATACTGCTGGGGCGCTGAGCAGGGGAGGTGTTGGTGGGGCGGTGGGCGAGGGAAGTATTGGTGGGGCGGTGGGCGTGGGAAATGTTGGTGGGGTGGAGGGCGGGGGAAGTATTGGTGGGGTGGTGGGCGTGGGAGGTGTTGGTGGGGTGGAGGACGAGAAAAGTATTGGAGGGGCGGTGGGCGGGGAAGGTGTTGTTGGGGTGGAGGGCGGGGGAAGTATTGGTGGGGCGGTGGGCGTGAGAGGTGTTGGTGGGGTGGAGGGCGGGGGAAGTATTGGTGGGGCGGTGGGCGAGGGAAGTATTGGTGGGGCGGTGGGCGTGGGAGGTGTTGGTGGGGTGGAGGACGAGAAAAGTATTGGAGGGGCGGTGGGCGTGGAAGGTGTTGGTGGGGTGGAGGGCGGGGGAAGTATTGGTGGAGCGGTGGGCGAGGGAAGTATTGGTGGGGACGGTGGGCGTGGGAGGTGTTGGTGGGGTGGAGGACGAGAAAAGTATTGGAGGGGCGGTGGGCGTGGAAGGTGTTGGTGGGGCGGTGGGCGGGGAAAGTGTGTTTACATATCGCGTAGAGGTAGGCGCTGTCGGGGGCCTCGTCTTGTGTCATCCTGTAGACGCTGACGGTGCAGTTGGCGATCTAAATTAAGAATTACGTCTTTTTTTGCACAAAAACAATCGTTGTTGTGGTTTAACTAGCGACTTGTGGTGGAGGTGTCGTCTAGCGTGCAGTAATAGCGTCAGTTTATGAGCTACGGATGAAGGTGCAGGGCTGCGCTTCCGTGATAACATGGATGGCGCAGGTTTGAGGACCAGCGCTGGTCGACAGTCAGGTATCAACATGGCTGCCCTTCGTTGTATGAATCATTTCCACGAAGCGGTTGTGTTATTTGTGGTAATGATGTAACGGGAGCGGGCGAGGCGCCCTGCTCCCCACAGGTGACGACCCCCACAGCAGGAGGACCTGGCGGGTGGGTGGGAGGCAAGGAAGGCCCGATGCGGGATGTTTGGAGTGACACCTTCCGCGTGGAGGGTCAGGGGTCACACTCGAGTGGAGGGCTTAAAGCGTAAGGGGAGACGAGTGAATAAGACGGAGGATGACATAGTGTGGATAAAGGCGAGTCTTCACGGTATATTGTCGTCTAAATTACTCACTTGCGTTATCTGTAGGACGAAGGCACCTCTCCTGTGAGCCCGTCGCTCAATGCTGTCGTCCTCGACCCCCACAGAGCTCGCTCTCCTGAGGGAAGGCTATGAGGTAGGCGCTAAAAGCCTCACTTACGGCATTAAGACCAGAAGAAATTACGTGACATTTAATGCCGGTCTGGATCAACCTAAATGAACACAATGACTACACTTCTTCAGTTGGACGATTCACTCAACGAAGGAATTAGTCGCTCGTGTAAGTGTGTGTGTGTGTGTGTGTGTGTGTGTGTGTGTAAGGGCAGCTGGCCTGGCAGGGGCGTGGGCCGCCCACTGACTGTCAGGGCTGTGGGGCCGCCGCTTGTGCCAGCGTACGAACATTCACGCCGCGCCCTCCATATAAGTCCGTGTGTGTGTGTGTGTGTGTGTGTGTGTGTGTGTGTGTGTGTGTGTGTGTTACCGACAGACCTGTGGTAACCCTCCCCGTTCGCCCTCCAGCCCTTTGCCCTGCCCTGGCCTACATGCCAACCTCCCACCCACGCCATCCCGTACACACTTTGTGTCGGCCATACCACCACTACGCCACAAGGTGGCTGCATCCCGCTCACCTCCCAGTCACTTGCACCTCACCGTCTGTGTCAGTTCCTCCTCCTATGCCAAGACGCAGCACATCCAGCCCCACCCTCCCTCACGTCCACTCCTCACACCCCCTACGTCGGCTTGATGCGTCCCATGCTTTGCGAACGTATGTCCCCGCGTTGCCGTCAACTGGTCGTGATCTGACGTTCAGCAGCGCTCCTCACAGTAGCTGGGTTACTCTCAGCTTCACACAGGAACCGTCTGTATGTACCTGTGTAGTAGCCGGGCTACCAGTAGTACACAGGCCCGGCCACCACACTCACCTCAGACCTAAACATGGTGTTGTGGAGACCTTCAGGAGACATGTGGGCGCTGTGGTCTGCTGAGGTGAAGCAGCTGCTGGTGGTTGGTGGTGGCGTGGGCAGCTCCCAGGCTGGGATCTCTCGTGACCTTGGTTCTGGGTCCCTACACCCGCCCACCTGTGGGACGCCAGTCCTAGGGTATCCCCTCGTGTGGCCCACGCCATATCATATTCTAGACACCATTATGACCCATATTTCTGTCGTCTCATTTTTCTCTCTCTCTCTCTGGGTCGCTTGTCCGGCGCACAGCGGAGGATTCGTCTGTGTACGTACAACATGACCAACCTCTGGTGTTGACCCAAAACATTGGTCATTGCCAAGGGTACAGACGAATTCGTGGTGTGCCAACACGACCACATCTGTAGCCCGAGGCTGAGCTGAAGCAGCGACCAACACGACACCCTGCCACCCACTGTTGCCGCCCTCATTGTGATCCACATTATGCTGACCCAACAGCATAGTCTGTTGCTGGGTTACCTGTTGTGGCCCGTTGCTGGATTGCCTGGTGTTGCCTGTTACTGGGTTACCTGGTGTGGTGTTGCTGGGTTACCTGGTGTGGTCTGTTGCTGGGTTACCTGGTGTGGTGTTGCTGGGTTACCTGGTGTGGTCTGTTGCTGGGTTACCTGGTGTGGCCTATTGCTGGGTTACCTTGTGTGGTCTGTTGCTGGGTTACCTGGTGTGAACTGTTACTGGGTTACCTGGTGTGACTTGTTGCTGGGTTACTTGGTGTGACCTGTTGCTGGGTTACTTTGTGTGACCTGATGCTGGGTTATCTGATGTGACCTGTTGTTGGGTTACCTAGTGTGACCTGCTGCTGGGTTACCTGGTGTGACCTGCTGCTGGGTTACCTAGTGTGACCTGTTGCTGGGTTACCTAGTGTGACCTGTTGTTGGGTTACCTGATGTGTCCTGTTGCTGGGTTACCTGGTGTCCCCTATTGCTAGGTTACCTGGTGCGACCTGTTGCTGGGTTACCTGGTGTCCCCTATTGCTAGGTTACCTGGTGCGACCTGTTGCTGGGTTACCTGGCATGACCTGTCTGTGGCTAGGTTACCTTATCTTACCTTTTTCTGCTTGTTAAAGACCAATGCATATTTCATACTATTTTTCTGTTAGTTTTTTTCTTTCAAATTTCCTCGGCACACACTCATTTTGCTTCATCTGATAGTGTGAACTGAATGTCCTATATTCATTTTCACTTTATTCTTGAAACAGTCGAGAGGTTTCGGCACAGGAACATTGTTCATCGTCAGTCAAATTGATCATAAATGATAACAGCGCAGTATAAAGAGCAGAGCAGGAATGAACCACATCTTAAAATGTTCCAAATGAGATTGGTGACGTAGATATGTTGATTGGTGGACCGTGTTCCTTCGGAGTTCATGCATGGTAGTTTGGTCGGTAAGGGGGGGTCAAACGTTGATTGGTGGACCGTGTTGCTTCGGAGTTCATGCATGGTAGTTTGGTCGGTAAGGGGGGGTCAAGCGTTGATTGGTGGACCGTGTTGCTTCGGAGTTCATGCATGGTAGTTTGGTCGGTAGGAGGGGGTCAAACGTTGATTGGTGGACCGTGTTGCTTCGGAGTTCATGCATGGTAATTTGGTTGGTAGGAGGGTGAAACTCGTTAGGTCACTGGTTGTGGAGCTTGTCTAAGGTCATTACACCCAGGAAAGTCCAGTGGAGGTAGACAGTGGGGTCATTTAGGGTGCGGTAGAGATTAATTGTAGTCTTAACTTTTCCTGTACTTTGATGATTTATGAAGGGATTATATTCTCTTATGTACATGGCTTCCGTTATCTTTGGTCTTGTAGCGTCATGACAATGTTTTAGTCGTGCTGACGAGTGAGACTCATGTTGTTGACGTTATGTATATGGTTTAGGGCCACCATTTCGAAGTTGAAGTGTTAAACATCGACTGAGTGATGTAGTGGTCATACCAATTTAGTTTACATTGTTTTGAAGTTTATAACCTTTTATCTGGGCAGTGCTGCTTGTGAATTACATTGGTTGGCTGAAGTGGGTTATAATACATGCGTGTGAGGTTGTGTCTCGTAAAGTCGTCACTAGCTTTCTTGTTCTTGTAAATGATGCTGAGATGGTCTTCGGTGATGTTGAAGGTTATGTTCCTCTCTGTTATCTCCTGTTATGTTATATATTATCTATTATCCATCGCAGAAGATTTTTGCAGCATTACGTTTTGATTGATCTCATTTCACGTAATTTCGTTTCCTTAGGTGAGTGAAAGCCATCGAGTTATTCCCACAGTAGAAAACGGTGGACCTTCGAACGACAGATAAACTCCTGGTGAAATGCATTGTGATGGGTTTAGAAAACGTAATTTGTACGATTTCAAACATAGCCACCTCATGAATGTTGTCTAGATACAGTACGGCTAAATGTAAAACGTCTAGATAAGTTAGCAAGCAGGCTGGGGTCATTGTCAAACCGTCTCTAAATCGTGGTGTGAGTGCTTCAGCTTCAGGTACGAGAGTTTTATCAGTTACCAGACGATGCCGGTCCGGGCACGACTCCCGCGCTACTGCCAGGCGCACGACCATCTAAATCGTGATTCTTAAACTTAATGAACCTCGTAAAGCCACGGTGTCGTACACTAATGAAGTTAATTGATAATTGAATAAGTTTTTTGATGAGAGGTAAATATCAAGTTTAAGAGTCTGTTTAGCTTCGTGATGTCGTCAACAGTGGCTTACTGCAAATTCGGGGATGGTTGGAGTTTGGTTGGAGGAATGCGGGTGAGCTAAGGACCTACTGGAAGACCTGTTCATCCTCCTTACTGGAAGGACTGGATCGTTCCCCACCCTATGAGGCGAGGAAAGACGACAGGTCGAACTTTTGACTCAGTCTTCGTTGTGGGAGAGAGTGAGAGTTCGCCCAGCGCTTCTTCAGATAAATTGAGTTCGAAGCCTTTGGTAATGAGCTCGGGGGTCTGTTGTGAGGACGGGTGTGGAGCAGTGTCGTGTTGTCAGTGGGAGGCAACATAAAGCTCGCTGGATCTTATAAAGATCATTTGCCATTATTCAGACATTATCTCGGGGTAAAAACATTGATACTAAAGGTCTTCTGGTGTCCCTTACCTTTCATGAATTATTTAGATTAGGCGATTTCTATCTTGATGAATTAGATGTTTTTATACCCCGTCCGCCAAATTAGGCCACTGGTATTGATGCTCTGGGCTGTGCTGACCAGCGATGAGTCACTTCACTAGACACCAGAACCACGTGGAGCGTCGGTCTTGGTCCATCCACTAGGCTCCATCTCTTTGTGGAGCGTCGGTTCTGGTCCATCCACTGGACTCTACTTCTTTGGGGATTGTTGATTCTGGTCCATCCACTGGATTCCACTTGGACTGTGCCATCAAGTGGAGGCGTCGGTTCTGGTCCATCCACCGTGCTCCGCCTCACCATAGAATGAACCCCTTGGCATCTTGTCTGTGTACAGCATCATCATAACGTGACGATGCCAGTCATTACTTCCTTCACCCAGTAATCTCTGTCCTTCGTCTGGTCACCGTCCCTCAGAGCCCTAAACGTACAAGTCTCTGAGGCCCAGGATGTACACTCTCCCCAAAAAGTATCGGGTCCCCCGGGCCTGAAGTTGTTGATAACCTACAACTGGCCGATCGAGATTAAACCTTGGACTTGGCTGCCACAACTGCAACATGGTGACAGCGAAGTCAACTTTTAATCTCGGTCGGTCAGTTGTAGATTATATCAGAAACTTCCGTCGCGGGGGCCCGATATTTTTTTTGGGGAGAGTGTATACATTAAGACTATACGTGTTCTGCTGTTCAGCTGTTGTACACAAATTGGAAACGATGATGCCATTAATTCTTGTTGACATGAATACTTAGGTCTCAGGAGTGTTTGTGTTGACACACGCCTGGAGAAGCTCTGCATTACTATTGATCATTTTTGTAACGACGCTGTTCTCTTAGTTGCTACGTATGTAGTGCAGGAATGTTGGTGGAGGCAGAGGAGTCCACCCTTTGGAGAGCTATATAGAGTCCGCATTTACTACCAACTAAACCCGTCATAAAACGTTCTGCTTGGCTTTCTTAAACGAGGTTTAGAATGCGCCTTTGTCCACAGTCATCCCCCAGAGAGGAGACGTAATTTCGACACAGACACAGCACAAAAATACAGTGCTTGTCATGATATCTCACCTCTATATCCAAACTTGTCTGTGGTCATGTTAGCTAAAACCTTCAGCTCGTTTAAAGTGAAGTGCGTCCTCATGTTACGCCCTCGTCACTCACATGTCACATCAGCTTGTGTTACGTTCTGGTTACGAGAATCACCCACATTGGTGACAGATGAGTGACAATCGTTATCCAGCACATATGGACGTTGCAGTGTTTGGGATTTCAGTGGTAGTTAACTCAGTGCCCACGCACCGAGTTCCGGGTTCCGAAGCTGGAGATCACACACGGGTACGGTTAATTGAGCTTCATTAAAATCATTTTGTACAACTCATTACGTCCCGACGTTGTATGTGATGCTGTTGTCAAACCCATGTGCACGACAGAAGGACCTTTGTGTAAATTGTAGCTGGGACTTTATATTGACCCTTAAGGGTTAGTTTAAAAAGGCCGATGCCATGATACCCAGTGGTCGTACCTTCTTGCTCTAAGGGTCGTATCCTCGTGCACAAAGGTCATACCTTCGTGTGCAAGGGTCGTACTCTCATGCTCAAGGGTCGTACCTTCGTGCTCAAGGGTCGCACCGTCGTACTCAAGGGTTGTAGCGTCATACCCAAGAGTCGTACAGTCGTGCTATAGGGTCGTGCCGTCTTGCTCAAGGGTCGTACCGTCATGCTCAAGGGCCTCACCGAAGTCGTTTCCAAGAACCGTGCCGTCCAGCTCATGGGGTGGTAGCGCTCTGTTGCCGGTGGCTGGGTCGTGCGACATTCTTCCTTCTATATATAAACCTGGCGTCACGCTCTCCTGCTGACTAACGCAATCAAACCTTACTGCCTCGCTCGCTCGCTCGCTCATGTTTCCGGACCAACTAAACCTTCTGAGAGCCACTCTGGTTTGTATACATCCGCTCGTCAGCCTGTGGTCTGGTGCCTGGAATTATTACTTGACCGTATATATATGTATATATATATATATATATATATATATATATATATATATATATATATATATATATATATATATAAGAGTGAGTGCTCAAATTACAGAGGTATAAGTTTGTTGAGTATTCCTGGTAAATTATATGGGAGGGTATTGATTGAGAGGGTGAAGGCATGTACAGAGCATCAGATTGGGGAAGAGCAGTGCGGTTTCAGAAGTGGTAGAGGATGTGTGGATCAGGTGTTTGCTTTGAAGAATGTATGTGAGAAATACTTAGAAAAGCAAATGGATTTGTATGTAGCATTTATGGATCTGGAGAAGGCATATGATAGAGTTGATAGAGATGCTCTGTGGAAGGTATTAAGAATATATGGTGTGGGAGGCAAGTTGTTAGAAGCAGTGAAAAGTTTTTATCGAGGATGTAAGGCATGTGTACGTGTAGGAAGAGAGGAAAGTGATTGGTTCTCAGTGAATGTAGGTTTGCGGCAGGGGTGTGTGATGTCTCCATGGTTGTTTAATTTGTTTATGGATGGGGTTGTTAGGGAGGTAAATGCAAGAGTCCTGGAAAGAGGGGCAAGTATGAAGTCTGTTGGGGATGAGAGAGCTTGGGAAGTGAGTCAGTTGTTGTTCGCTGATGATACAGCGCTGGTGGCTGATTCATGTGAGAAACTGCAGAAGCTGGTGACTGAGTTTGGTAAAGTGTGTGGAAGAAGAAAGTTGAGAGTAAATGTGAATAAGAGCAAGGTTATTAGGTACAGTAGGGGTGAGGGTCAAGTCAATTGGGAGGTGAGTTTGAATGGAGAAAAACTGGAGGAAGTGAAGTGTTTTAGATATCTGGGAGTGGATCTGTCAGCGGATGGAACCATGGAAGCGGAAGTGGATCATAGGGTGGGGGAGGGGGCGAAAATTTTGGGAGCCTTGAAAAATGTGTGGAAGTCGAGAACATTATCTCGGAAAGCAAAAATGGGTATGTTTGAGGGAATAGTGGTTCCAACAATGTTGTATGGTTGCGAGGCGTGGGCTATGGATAGAGATGTGCGCAGGAGGATGGATGTGCTGGAAATGAGATGTTTGAGGACAATGTGTGGTGTGAGGTGGTTTGATCGAGTAAGTAACGTAAGGGTAAGAGAGAGGTGTGGAAATAAAAAGAGCGTGGTTGAGAGAGCAGAAGAGGGTGTTTTGAAATGGTTTGGGCACATGGAGAGAATGAGTGAGGAGAGATTGACCAAGAGGATATATGTGTCGGAGGTGGAGGGAACGAGGAGAAGAGGGAGACCAAATTGGAGGTGGAAAGATGGAGTGAAAAAGATTTTGTGTGATCGGGGCCTGAACATGCAGGAGGGTGAAAGGAGGGCAAGAAATAGAGTGAATTGGAGTCATGTGGTATACAGGGGTTGACGTGCTGTCAGTGGATTGAAGCAAGGCATGTGAAGCGTCTGGGGTAAACCATGGAAAGCTGTGTAGGTATGTATATTTGCGTGTGTGGACGTGTGTATGTACATGTGTATGGGGGGGGGGGGGGGTTGGGCCATTTCTTTCGTCTGTTTCCTTGCGCTACCTCGCAAACGCGGGAGACAGCGACAAAGTATAAAAAAAAAAAAAAAAAAAAAAAAAAAAAAAAAAAATATATATATATATATATATATATATAGGTGTTATTGGACAATGGTTTCCCGAGTTTACACTGACAGTAAAAGTCACCTTTGGCAAAGCTGTATCATTGGGAGTACACTCTCGTCAAAAATCTTCTCGCTCCAAAGATGTCTACATTTCGCTGCTACTGGACATAGTGTAGCCAAGGGGTGCAGGAGCCTTTAGGAAGGTCCTGGGTAATACCAGATCTTTTCCATAAAAAGTGGTCTTTAGGTCATTATGAATATAGTATATAACCGGATTACCCACCACTGGTGACCAATTCGAGTCAAAAACTTCAGAAGTTGGTGACTGGTTTTGGAAGAGTGTGTGAAATGAGGTAGTTGAGTGAATGTGAATAAAATCAAGGTTACTGTGTTTAACAAGGTTGAAGGACAAGTTAGATGGGTTGTGAGTATGAGTAAGGAAAAATTGGAGTAAGTAAAGTGTTGTAGATACCTGTGAGTGGACATAACAGCAAATGGAACCATGGAAGCGGAAGTTTGTCATAGGGTGGGTGAGGGGGCGAAAGTGTGGAAAGAATGTTCGTTAGATGGGGGAGCGAATATGGGTATGTTTGAAGGTATAATAGTCCCAACGGTGTTGACATGAATTAGGATGTACGGAGGAGGGTGGATGTGCTAGAAATTAGATGTTTGAGGAAACTATATGGAGTGAGGTGGTTTAATCCAGTAATAAAAGGGTAAGAAAGAGGCATGTTGATAGAAGGAGTGTGGTTGAGAGACGTTAAGAGGGTCTGAAATCCAAAGTTGCGATATGCACATAAAGAGAGAACGTCTTAAACATGCAGGGCCCAAGACTCTTCAACGCCATGCCATCTACCATCTTGAGAAACAGCCTGGGATACACGGTAGAGAAGTTCAAGAGTGCACTGGATAAGTACTTACAAAGTGTACCACACCAGCCAGGCTGTGGGGGCTGTACAGGTCCAATAGCTGCGGCCTCCAACGACCCAATCCAGCAGCCTGTGGCCCAGCCCGGGCTTTGTGGTTGTAGACCGCCAAAGACCTCACCAGGTATTCACCTTGCATAATGCCATCAGTGCTAGTCTGGCAGACAGTACCACCTCTCTCAAAGTTGCTGGTCACAGACGAAACAATTTGCCCCTGAGAAGTCATGAGTTGATCTACACCATAGATTGTCAAAATGCCCTGCCCAATAGCCATCTTTGTTTCTTTAAGAAAATTCCACTGATGCTGCTGAGGCGACGTTAGTGTTGATGAGGTGCTGGGAGGAACGTATTACATTACTCCATGTTAGGCTTCCTGGACTTAACCTTCTGGCTCATTAAAACTAAGCTATCGGGCGAGACCCACTATCTTCTCATGACACTCATCATCCATCTATCCTCATGGTTGTCCTCACCCTCTTACGCTTCCTATCCTCATTAAACACCGTCTGTTTATAGTGACCATTGATGATGCTTAAAATCACTAACGCAGAAAAACGAATGACTGGAAGGCCCCGAGCATGATGAAGTGTAAACCAATTAGTGGAGGACTGGGCCAGTGTGGATTGACCCTACTAAATATGATCCAAACGGACCGGTAAATTGCATTAGTAAATAAGAAAATAAAGATTTGTAATTGGCCACGAATTCCCCAACCAGTACCTGCAGATTAGGGACTCGTTCTCCAGGTGTGGACAGACTTACAAGCATCAAGAATATGTCGCTTGTGAATTATATAGACGTGGGTGGCATTATTAATTTGACGACTTAAAAGGAAATTGTTGCTTAATGTGTGTTGTGATGTCCCTTGCATTTAGTGTGTAGCACAGTCCGTTGATGCAGAGGGTTGTGATTATCACCTTATCATTGTTACAACTTCCCCGAGACCGACACCATCAGTAAACCCAGCGTTGGGGGAATAAGGTTATTATTATCCCTTAGCTCCCCCTCCTCCAGATACGGGAACCACAGAAAACGAGGATGTAAACATTGCTGAAAACAGCTCAGACGAACTGGGTCGAAAAATGATGGACTGAACCATATAGATAGTCAGGGTTAGGTGGGCAGGAGACTGGCAACCGACGTGTTCCCCAGCATACATTCACGCTAGATAGAAACGAAGGTGGTTGTCAAGAGAGATACATGATAACTGGTGGCAACACGCTATATGCTGTTGCTCACTTGTCTGGCAACGGTCGCCTGCAGGCAGGATACGGTAGGAGTGGGAGGAGAGTCTGTCTGTCGTCCGCTTGTGAGGACAATGAGCCGAAACAGAAGTCAGGGTGGGTGTGTCATCAACGCCTAAACTGTGGCACTCCTGGGGGTGGGTGGGGGAATGGAGGTCTTTGTGACGACAGAGGAAATGCCAGCCAGACACTTGGATACGATGCCCTGACGCCCTCTGGATGGTGGGAGTGCACAGCCTATCCACAGTTCTCTGTGGAAAAAATATCAAAATGTCGATGTGTCAGGGATTCAATGAGAATTTGTTTCTTGCTTTCATGAAAAAAAAGAGCCGGTCATAATTTTCCCGTAGGTTGCCCAGGGAGGGCAGTCTCCTGTTTCATGTGAAGGTTTCGTTCACGAAGATTCTCTGATGGTGATATTTCGGTACGGAGGTTTCTTATCTCTGCATCATGCAGGAGTGGACGCTGAGGAAACAAGCCACATATGCTAACATAAGCGTCTGCCGTTATCTGTAACGCTGCTGCCTGGAAGCTGAACTTGCACCGCTGATTGTTGTTATTCACACAGTCGTCATATGATTCAGGATTCACTGGAGTCGTGAATCACCAGACGCCTGCTGCTGTTCACAGGATCTGAATCTGTTTACAGCTGATCCGATGTTGGTTACATGAGCAGACCTTCGTTTGATGGCCACGGGCCGGTTCCAGGCAACGCTGTTGTCCTCCAGCTGAAGAGATGAAGATGGAATGCCGTACAAAAGGTTCCATGATAACATCTAAACGTACAACCAGCACTGAGGGTTGTGAAACATCTAGACTTGTCAGCAATGAGGGTTGTGATTGATCTAAACGTACAACCAGCACTGAGGGTTGTGAATGTCGCTGTAGTAAAGGTTGTGTACGTCAGATATCAGAAGACAGAGGCAAAGATTGGTGTGGTGAAGCGGAGGACAGTGTCACAACATTGGTGCCGCTGCGTACATCATGGGTGCCCCTGGCTGGCATGATCGGCAGTGTGGAAGACAGAAGGTCCAGCACTGCCTTCCTACGGCAGTAGTATTAGCAGCAGCGGGAGGTGCACCTCCTGTCTCACCTCACGCCCCACGTGTTCATCCTCACAACCCCGGCCACCACCAATGCTGGTGGCCCACCTTTGGATGCATCTGTTCCCGTGCTTCCCAGCCTCCGCTGACCTCACGTGGATGGAGCTTGGTCGCAGATGTGTGTTGTGTGCAGGTGTGGGTTTGGCCCGAGGCATAGAATGGTCTCCGGTGTGTGCAGGCATGAGATCGGCCCGGGACACAGGATGGTCCCAGGTGTGTGCAGATGTAGGGCTGGCACGGGGATGTAGGTTGGTCCCAGATTTGTGCAGGTGAGGTGCTGGCAAAGGATCATGGCTGGTCCCAGGTGTGTGCAGATGTGTACTGGCACGAGACATAGAGTTTGGTCCCAGGTGTGTGCAGGTGTGGAACTGGCACGAAACAGAAGTTTGGTCCCAGGTTGTGCTGGTGTGGGGCTGGCACGGGACACAGGTCGAGGGACTGGCGGCTTATGAAGGGCACCTGAGGAGGGCACCGGAGGGAGGGAGAGAGGAAGTTACTTGGTGTAGATGAAGCGGCCCAGGTGGGTATGACAGCGCTGCCTCGAGAGGGCGGGGAACTGAGCCTCTCACTCAGGCCATCTCACCAGAGTGTGGTACCTGAGAAGGAATCACACATCATGTGTGATGGGATTCCTCACGACCCCAGTTTGGTGGAGAAGGCTAGTTAGGTCATAGCAAGACGCCTCGCCCGGCCTTCATTATGTCGGTCGTGCCCCTGGCGTGGAGGAACACTGCCTCGCCAGAAGGGGCTATGGTGGTGAGGAAGGTATGGGAACGGGAGCCGGAAAGCCTCAAACCCTGCCAGGCCCTCCTCTACCCCAGCCGTAAAGCTCGTCTTCTTCGGCTTATCTAGTCAGTAAGAGCCGCCATATATTCTCTTGATACACATGGCTCTCTGATGTTAGTGGAGACGAGCCGTTGCTCTCTCGCTGTAACTCGACTGACGGCGCCTGCTGAAGAGTTCCGAGAGACATGGCAAGAGATGTGTGGCTTGACCAATCATTAGATAGTGAACTAAGTTTTTATGTTGTCTTCATATTATTATATGTGCTGGGTTTCTACTGGCTTTGATGGGACCCCTTCATTCTCGTCTCACCGTTGTTTATGTCGATCACTGACGTGTGTGTGTGTGTGTGTGTGTGTGTGTGTGTGTGTGTGTGCATTGTCTGACTCCATCCATCACTCACGTATGTGTCTGTGTGTCAGTGTGTAACTGGAGCCCCTCGGGGTCAGCAAATCTCTCAGGTGTGCACAGGTGTGATAGTCACCCAGGCGTGTGGTGTGTGGCCCTGGGGGGGGGACATGTCTCCCAGGGGTTCTGGTGGTCGTCCAGGTGTGTGGTGTGTGCCCCTAGGGGGCCAACATGTCTCTCAGGGGTTCTGGTGGTCGTCCAGGTGTGTGGTGTGTGGCCCTGGGGGGGGGCAACTTGTCTCTCAGGGGTTCTGGTGGTCGTCCAGGTGTGTGGTGTGTGCCCCTGGGGGCCAACATGTCTCTCAGGGGTTCTGGTGGTCGTCCAGGTGTGTGGTGTGTGACCCTGGGGGCGCCAGCAAGTCTCTCAGAGGCTGTGGTGGTCGTCAAGTCGTGTCTGGGGCCGCAACAACAAAGGTCTGCACGCCATCGTTGGCTCTTGGGTCCAGACTTGCAAAAAAACTATTTATTGTGGGTGGGGCATCGCAAGGTACAGTTTACAACGACAGTTTAGCGTACGTTCCAACGCTACAACCTTCCCTCCTTAAGATTGCACCCCCGTTTGTTGTTCTATAGTGCGATAACGAATATTAAATCTGGTGGGTAACCACAGGGGTGTCGTATGACATGTGAGTGTGGCGGAGGTGTGGTGGGGCGGCCCCTGTGACGGGCCAGTCGCTCCTGCTGCTGGAGACGCCACCGTTTGAGGAGCCATTTTACGCATCTGCCTATCGTTACACGCTCTCCTGCACAGGTCTACTAGGCAACACTCCTTAGGGCTTGTCTTCTCGCCTCCTGCAGGTCGGCTGGAGACCACAGTGTGCTGCTGAGATAGGAGCTGAAATCTGCATACGCGTTGTCATGTGATTCACTAAGAGGTACTGCCAGACACTCTGGTCCTTAAAGAGGCGTGGGAAGAACTGTGGACTTGTGGTGGCGTGTGCGGGGTTTTGCGGTGAGGCGGTGAGGCAAGGTGTTCGGGGTCCATAAAAAGAAACCGCAGACATTCAGGATACCTTGTGGGAAGGCATGAGTGACGCCACCCGTGCCAGTAGAACAAAGGACTGCCCCAACACACACACACACACACACACACACACGTGGGTTACAAGGAAAGGCTTGAGACCTAAATTTTACTGATCCTGAAAGATAAAGGAGTGATTGGTGACTTGATCACAAGCCTTGAAGTATTCAAGCCTGATTGGTGACAGAAGGAACAGTTCTACGAGAGATGTGGGGATAGAGCCACCAGAGGGCATGACTTGGAATTAAACAAGTAAATTGTTAAGAAAAATATCAGGAAATACTCCTTTAGTATAAGGTTTGTGGATGACTGGTATAGAGTGAGTGAGGACGTGGTTAATGGAGACAACATACATGATTTAAGAAGTTGTATGATAATACAGAATGTTCAGATGGGGTCCCCACGAGTATAAAACTCCCTCCCCGTACAGTTCAAATAGGTAATTACAAATGGTAATTAGGTAATTACTCCCTCACAATTCACTTAATCCATTATTAGGTGTACACCAGTTTTTTCAATTGTTTTGCATTGCTTAAATACCGTCTTGAAATCTGTTTGTACTTCCATGAACCACTGTATACATCGTCTCATTATCACTCATACGCATTCTTAACCTGACCCCAGTAAAGTGAGACATAGCTTCACTACTTATATAAGTGCTCGTTACTTTTTAACTTTATTCCTGAGTCGTCAGGTGAGACTAGCGTGTCCAGTCACATCAGCCACACACAAGATGCTTCCATTTGCACCAGGATCATTCATATGATGTCGTGACCTGGCGTCTCTCCTCGTCTGATCAATTCTCTCTTATCACTGCATATCTTCCAAGGCCAACCTCCTCCTTGCACCTTGTACTATACTATGACCACTTCTTGTACCTTGTACTGTACTGTGACCACTCCTTGTACCTTGTACTGTACTGTGACCACTCCTTGTACCTTGTACTGTACTGTGACCACTCCTTGTACCTCGTACTGTACTGTGACCACTTCTTATACCTTGTACTGTACTGTGACCACTCCTTGTACCTTGTACTGTACTGTGACCACTCCTTGTACCTTGTACTGTACTGTGACCACTTCTTGTATCTTGTACTGTGCTGTTGTATATCCTGACCAGTCTGTCACCTGTCATACATTCTTCATGACCACACCATACGAAACGTCTCATATGTACGCCTTACTCATGATATTTTAACACCAGTTAATGCTTCTCACATCTTTTACTCTTTTTTACTTGTTCTCTTAATTACATCCGTGAAATGTGAGTTATCAATCTTTGCTGTAATAGTTTTCAACGTGTCTCATCCTCTATATATTTTGGTCTCTGATCCCTACCTCAGGGTTGAACAAGTACGCCCTCAACGATCTTAGAATACTCCCTACACTTCCTTCTCCATTGACCGCATTGTTCCTTGCAACTCGCTTTTTTCTTCCTTTCATAAGTTTTTTGTGTTCAAGGCTCCAGTCACGTACGATAGTCCACATCAAGGCCGGACCTGTATTGAACTATAGAAAGAATAATGAGAGGGAAAAAGTAAAGACAAGGGGAAAGTATGACGAATTTTTGAGAGAGTGAAAAACCTGTAATAAGCTTTCCTACCACCGTCCTCGCTAATATTCCCCCCCACCCACCCAACAGTTAATCCCATCCACAGTTCCCACTTCTTCACCATCAGTTTGCTAACACACTTATTTCTCATCCCTTCCAAGGTCAAATTTTGTTCTTAGACTCTTGTAGCGTCATCCTACACACATCAAAGTGACCCACCCTTGTATGGATCCTCTGTGTGAACTAACGGCACAGCGTCATCTGCATACAGCAACTGCAGACGCTTCTTGTTTCACTATGACTTGGCAGTCCGCCATTATCAACCCACCTCACTCTCACCTCACGTAATGCCTCATTCATAAGAACATTAATGGGCTAGAGTAACATCACACGACCTTGACAGACTCCCTCATTTATATCAGACCACTCATTCAGACCCTCTTCACCCTCCCTCCGTTATGAGAAATCTTAACTTCATTCACAAAGTCTTCCATATTCTCCTTAAAGAATCAGAACTTCCCTGAGCGATTTCTCATTTATCTTATATACATAAAACTATGGATATTGCATACACTCTCGTCTGTCTGCTCATGAACACTTCCACAACGCACCTTACTCTGCACCAAACTGGGGTCCACTAATCCTTTGTATTCATTCCTGTTCTCACCAGCCATACTACTTGACACCGACGCTCAACAGGGACTTAGTCTCACGTAAATGTTACAGTGGAACAGTTACTGCCTTCGTCCAGTCATCAAGCACTTTCCAGATCCAATCTACAACCGTTTCACCTCTCCTCACCGTCTCGCTCATCACTCCGTCCATGCTCACAGCTCATCCGTTCATTTACAGTAAAACTACAGCCCTATCCAGTGTCTTTCTACCACCATGATCCAGTCAGTGTCATTTCTCTTCTCGTCCCATCCTTTATAATTTCCTCCTCTTCCCAACATCTGTTCCTATATCGTCTTACTTCCAACCCTACTGTAGCAAGAGCCACGTCTCTCTCACCATCATTTTCAATCACTTCTTCATATAACTCTTTCAGCCTTTATAAACTCTAGTCTTCGTCGCTAGCATTCTCTCATGTTTGTCCACTACAGTCTTCTTATTTAATCATACATCTATCGTACATCTTTGTTCCTCTTTTATTACTATTTTCTGGTTGATGTAGCACTTTGTTCCTCTTTTATTACTATTTTCTGGTTGATGTAGCACCTCCTTAACATTTTGTATTTCTCCACTAACTTTCTGAAATCCTCATTCCACCGTGTTGTACCTCTCTTGCCACATTTCGTACCTACAGTGCCACTCTCCAAGGCAGCCTCTGATACTGCACTCTGAAACTGCCTTACATTGTACTGTTTCGGATTCTGTGAACCAGTCACTCATCTTGGAAGTTAAGTTTCACAGTTTCAATCCTTCATTCTTTTTTTTATCATTATTCTTGTTCTTTCATTCACTCTTCTAGTCCTGTACTATTTACAACAGACTGACTCGCATATTATTATTATGATCTACCTAGCCAGCTCGAGCCATCTTCCAGACTACACATCATGTACACTGCCTATCATATTCCTTCTTACCAGAAACAGATCATTCACACTCTCGTCTACCCTGTGTCCGTACCGTAATGTGTGTCCTTGAACATCTCTATCTTTACAGTACATATTTGTAATACTCACACCTGCTGATGTACATACCCCATATATTCTTTAACCACTGTCATTTACACCTGTGACCCCCCCATACCCATTTATCACTCCCACCTCCTCTCTAACCACTACCCATTCGGGTCACCCTTGATACATATTATCTGTCTGTGGATCTGCTAGGTGCTTATATGAACATTGTCATGTGGGGCAGCAAATGTACTTTCCTAAGCTGGGCTGGCAACACTAGTGTATTGGTACTTCTAAGTTGGGCAGCTGCTACTACCACTAGTGTTGGCACTTGTAAGGTGGGCAGCTGCTATCACCACTAGTGTTGGCACTTATAAGGTGGGCAGCTGCTACCACCACTAGTGTTGGCACTTGTAATGTGGGCAGCTGTTTGTGCTAGTACCTGCAGAGTGGGTGGCAGATGCTGTCAACACTTGTGCATGTGCCTTTAGGGTAGGCAGTGATGCTGCCAACACTGGTGCTGGTAACTGCAGAGTAGGGCAGCTGGTGCCAACACTTGTGCAGGTACCTGTAGGGAGGGCAGCAGCTGGTGCCAGCTGTATGAGACACATCATACAGTGAGGCGGGAGGCGCCTTACGTTTGCTCTGGGCTGCATCTATATTTAGCTGAGCCTTGAGAATAGTTGTTGCTTCCCCCTCCACCCCCGGAAAGTGGTGTTGATGTGCCCTGGCAGATGGTGTTGATGTGCCCTGGCAGATGGTGTTGATGTGCCCTGGCAGTGGTGTTGATGTGCCCTAGCAGATGGTGTTGATGTGCCCTGGCAGATGGTGTTGATGTTCCCCGGGAGCTGGTGGTGGTTGGTGATGTGCCTTGGGGAATGGTGATGGTGGTGTTATGCAAACAGGAAAGTATATGTGAGGGTAAGCTGGAGACGATGTCTTCTTGGAGGTCCCGAGCGTCAATGGTGATACACCTCTCCCGTCTGCTCTCCAGATAGTAGGGACTCAGTGATTTTCAGTCGTTCCCAATAGTTCACTTCCCTTGCATCGTCAAATACGGGTCGTGAAAGATCCTTTAACCCTTCCTGCTTCTATAAACTATACCCGCCTTGTAGGACGATGTGAGCACACTGCAGTGTTCTATGCGTAAGTTCACGTCTTGAAGAGAGACATCATTGGTATTTTTTTTCTCTTGTCTTGAAAGTCTGCAAGATCCATCCTACCACATATTCAGAAGAGGCAGTTGTTGCCTTGTTTTGTTCACTGACAGTAAGGTCTTCAGGCTATTACTCGTAAGTGTGTCACATTGTTCATTGGTGACGTGATTCTTTCCGTTCGGTGTTCTGTACTGCTGCTGATTTTTTCAGTTATCCCCAGACCGTAAAAACTTCACTGACCAGAGTTTCACACTTGTTTTAGTATCATCTGCAAAGGATGGTATGAGACAGTGACTCGTGTTTGTATCAGTATTAGATATATGAGTGAGGAACAGGAGGGATGAAAGTACGGTTCCTTAGGGAGTGGGACATTTCACCATGAAGGCACTGAAGATATCCTGATCACAACAGTGTGTTGTGACGTTAGTTCAACAGTTGTATGTCCATCTCCCAGTTTTACCCGTTATTCCCAGCTTATGTATTTCATGTGATGTGACATCATCGTCTCGCTCATCAAATGCTTTTGCAAAGTCACTCCGTATCACGTCGGCGTTTTGTTGGGTTTTCTCCAGTGTCACTACATTCTGATCATAAAGGCCAAGCAAGTGGGAGAGAGGCAAGATCTTTCTGCCCTGAAGCCATATAGATCCTACACTTCCATAGAGTCTGTCACTTTCCTTCGTAGATCCTTCACAAACATTTTTATTATGTGCAAAGTCAGATCTGTCGGTAGCTAGTCTTTTTTAAGATACTCTTTTACTCCTTCCTTTGCCAGTGTCTTCAGTAATTATTAGGTTCGTATTGAGAGCGTTTAGACTGTGCAGTGATAGGTACTTGGAGGAAGAGGAAATGTATGTTATCGAGGCGTTCTCTTGTGTTGCCATGAATGTCTTTTATTCAATTAAGCTCAAGAAGAAGGCCAGTGGCATAATGAGACGACGCAGAGGGATTATTGAGAGCAGCACAGTGGAAAACAAGAGATACGTAGTCTCCAGTTCAAGGAAGACCTCAGATATAGATGCTTACAGAAGACGGGAATTAATGTTGCTCCGTCAGAGATAAAGATAGATGCATTAGAAACAAGAGGTGATAGAAGTCACGTAGTGTGGGGAAACAGGACGAGGTATGGTCAAAAGGATCAGTGAAAATAAAGGTGATATTCCTCAATATTGGACTTTGATTGCGCTTGTACACATAGACATGAGGTGACAAAGTGCTAAAATAATTGAGTAAGCAGGTGAAAAAGCCTTGGAAGTTACCCACATATGCGTAGAAGAAGTGACCAACAACCGAGACGGTTTCGTACGTTGGTTCGAACCAGCGGCGAAAATGGCGTCACGGAATGTAGGGGAACGGAGCAGGGGACTGGGGAAGGGAACGCTGCGGTGGAGCATCCAGGGAGGTAGGGGGGCTGCTGGCCTGTTGGGATATATACACTCGTACCTTCGCATCTTAGTCTCTCCAGAGGAAGCTTCTGCTCAAACCCATAAGTAATAAGAGGATAAAAACTCAACAGCTTTCCCTTGTGCTTACTCACCATTCCATCACACACACACACACACACACACACATTAAATACTTAGTTTTATCATTTATGTTAGGAGAGACGGCATGGGCCACTGAAGCCCTAATCAAGGCCATTTCATTAACGTTATATATACATGCTCTAGCCTGAGCCAGGTGTCCATTTTGTCGACCAACCCCAGGGGTGAATGAACAGCTGGGTTGACTGTGGATCCAATGCCGCAGTGAGGAATCGAACCTGTGCGCAGCCCGGAAATCTGTCATCATCAGGAACGCTAACTGCTACACCACGGAGGTCAATATATATATAAAACCACTAGGAAAATGAGACACGATAACTTCCCAAGTGCACTTTCTTGTCATGATCACATCGTCAGAGGAGATACAAGAAATAGGTAGAAGACGTAGAACAGTCGGCTGATCTACAAGAAAGAGGCGTAGCTGAGACGCCATTGGTAAATGAATCTATAACATTTTCAAGCACTGAGTTAAAATGACAACACAGGAAAGAATAACATCATCAAGCGCGGGAGGGACGCTTATGGCTGCTGGTGTCGGGCGGAGCGTCAGTTGAATGTTGTGGCCCGGAGCGACGTAAGGGTACCCACGTGTGTCTGTGGGCATGAAGTGGGGACGAGGGGCAGAGAGAGAGAGAGACTATGTTTAGAATAGGTGCTCAGGGACACAAGGAAAAAGGCGACGCTACGAAAGGCTTAGATGACGTATAATGTGACAGAACGAGAGGTTAGGTGTGGAGGTGCGGGCTGTAGCAGGCCCGCATGCTGTGTGGGCCACACTGTTAACCTGATGCGAGTTGTGTTGTTGAGTCAACTGATGGAGAAGTGCCGGGTGAGGTCATGTGTGTTTACTGTGCCTGGGGGAGGGGAGGAGGAGTTGTTTGTTGTTCTGGTTACCACAGGCCGAAACCATCTTCCCCCTGACGAGGAGGGGAGGAATCGCTGGAAGCGGCCCCCGGCCTAGATTTCGAGCGGGGTCCGTTACCGTCTCCTGGCGTCGTCACTACCTCCGTCTGCGGGCGTCCATTAGTGTCTAATAGCTAGAGCGTCTCCACCACACGCCAGGCCACCCCACCCTCTCCATTTGCCACCCCACACACAGAACTTACCCCCGTGTCAGGTCCCGTCACAGCCAGGCCCTCAAGACATGCCAGAACTGCTGCAGACGCCCTACCCCCGTCACCCTAGTAAGTAGTCCCCTTCATACACGGGCTCTTCCCGCACACCAGACCTCCCTCCCGCCTCCTTACTCCTAACGCGATACAGGAGGCCTCCCTCCCTCCCTCACTCTTCATCTAACTCTCCCTGAATCATCTGGGCACATCAAACGCACCTCTACTCTTTTCTTACCTCTCCTTCATCCTAACACAACATGTTTCCCCTCCATCTTTCTCCTCTTACCTTTCTTCTCCCCCGAAACACCGGTTCCTTTGAGCTTTTCTCGACGCCTCACTCCCTCCGCGCAACCATCTGTACACAACTACCCTCCCGTTCCCCTAGTTCCATGTTTAGTCCCTCACCTAGAGACGCGAGGCGGCTACACTGTCTCGCACTGAACCCTCCCGCCTCTCCGTGACACATTAGGCCTCAGTTTCTCCCTCTTTTAAACCACATTACTCCCCTTCCTGCCTCAGACCTCCCATCCTCTCCCAGTCTTCTCGATGCATGATATCTCTCCATCACATTCGTCTGCACGAATCCTCCTTCCTCTTCCTGTTACTCCTACCGCCAGTCTTCCTTCCTTCCTTCCCACCTGAACGCATGAACCCATTCTCTTCCTCTCCTGCCACAACATCCTAAATCCTTCTCCTCTGTCACCTGGGCACGTCCTGGCCAGGCTTTCCCTAGCTCCCTCCCTCTCACCTTGACACTGACCTCTCCATCTCCCGAGCCCCCTTCCTCCTCCTCCTCCTCCTCCCGACACCACGGCACCTCTGCTACATTCTTGCCTCTACCCAACACCATCATCATTAACCCTGCCTCTCTCCCCACCTCTCCTCTGGGTGCACGAAGCCTCGTTCCTTCGACCGCCTCACCTTGACGCTCCTCCTCACCTGCACCAGCTTGACGCCACTGCTCCTTCCCCTCCCACAACACCCACGCCCCCTACTCCAACTTACTGCCAATACTACCCCCTCTTCCACAATACCCGCGCCTCGTGCACCAGCCCAGCATTCCCGTCCGACTCCACAACACCCACGCCTCCCACACTATCCTGTTGCTCCCCTTCTACAGCACCCGCACCTCCTACACCAGTCTAGCGTCCCACTCCCGGCAACGCCAATACCAGCCTGACGCCCGCCTCCCTCTAACACCCAATCCTCCTGCACTAGCTGAGCGCCACCCCACCCTCCCCATCCACAACACCCACTCCTCCTGCACCAACTGAACGCCACCCCTCCCTCCCCATCCACAACACCCACTCCTCCTGCACCAACTGAACGCCACCCCTCCCTCCCCATCCACAATATTCACTCCTGCACCAACTGAACGCCACCCCTCCCTCCCCTTCCACAATACCTACGCCTCCTAAACCAGTCTGACCCCCCCCCCCCTCCTCCACACAACACCCACGCCTCTTGCACCAGCCTGACGCCCACGTCCTCCACACAACACCCACGCTTCCTTCAGCAGCCTGGGGCCCGCCTCCCCTCAATACCCAGGCCCTGTGCAGCAAAGAGGCTCATCTTCAAAGGGAGTGAGAGCCATCATTCATCACCAGTGTGGCAGCTGCAGGTCGTGGGAAAGCCAGCATCACTAACTTCCTACCACAGCAACCATCTCTCCCCTACCACTGTACCACCCCTCAACCACCAGGAGCCACTTTACCTACCACTTTACCTGCCTCAACCACCAAGAACCACCGTACTTACCACTGTGCCTGCCCTCAACCACCAGGAGGCACTGTACTTACCACTGTGCCTGTCCTCAACCACCAAGAACCACTGTACTTACCTCTGTACCTGCCCTCATCCACTAGGAACCAGTTTACCTACCACTGTGCCTGCCCTCAACCACCAGGAGGCACTGTACCTACCACTGTGCCTGCCCTCAACCACCAAGAACCACTGTACCTGCCCTCATCCCCAGGAGCCACTGTACCTGCCCTTGATCCCCAGGAACCGCTGTATCTGCCCTCACCACATGCATCACCAACATCATCATCATCATCATCATCATCATCATCCCTCAACATCACCACATACACCCACATCATCCCTCAGCATCACCACATACGCCACCAACAGCTGTCTCATCCCTCAACATCGTCGCAGCAGCACCGTAGGGCAAAACACGCCTACCCCTCCGTGGGTGACATCTTCCTACAGACACCAGACAGCTGCTTGGAGGGTCGGCCTTCTTGACTGCCATAGACATCGTTCGACGTCACTCCTGGAGAGCCGAGGACCTCGATGATGACACGCCAGAGTCGAGACCGTAGCCGTAGTTCACCGCAAGTCCGGGACAGATGCCCACAACCCACCCTCCCCTCTAAGAGGCCGCTGTGAGTGACTCGCCCCCCTTATTTTTAACTCTTGGCGTCCTTTTCCGCGCAGAAAACGGGAAGAGCGATGACCCGTCATGAGCTGAGACTGATAAACGGGGCCCTTTGCAACTCTTGTTGTTGCTGCCTTGTGAACACGGCCAGGGGAAGGATGGGCGCCAGCCAAGTCCCTCCGTCACATACTTCACTGCTTTACTGGGAGGAGACAAATGACACGCGAGTGTACGGTAGATTTCATGATTATGTCGAAAGAAAACGAGATGTGTGTTGTTTATTATAAGAGTTGAGTAAGCAGGTGAGTAAGAGACGGATGATGAAGTTAATGAGGTTAAAATCACAGCAGAGATCATGAATAATGGCCTGATGAAATTGGGACATTAGTGTTGATATAGGAACAATGTAATCTAATTCATGTACGAAAATAATCAGAATGTAATTAGGGCATTTAGCTGAAAAAAGTAATCGGTTGTGTAGATGGAACAGAACGGATCGAGATTTATCGAGGGTTAGATTGTGGTGTCTAACAGGTACATGAGGTGCTGGCAGATGGTGATGGATGGGGAGGCCAGGACAGTAGGTGGTGATGGGAGGGGAGGTTAGAACAGCAGGTGATGATGGGAGGGGAAGGAGCAGAATAGCATGTGGCGATGGGAGGGGATACCAGGACAGTAGGTGGTAATGGGAGGGAAGGAGCAGAGCAGCAGGTGGTGATGGAAGAGGATGCCAAGACAGCACGTGATGATGGGAGGGGAAGGAACAGAGCAGCATGTGGTGATGGGAGGGGATACCTGGACAGCAGGTGGTAATGGGAGGGGAAGGAGCAGAGCAGCAGGTGGTGATTGAAGAGGATGCCAATGCATAAGGGACCTGGCCAGGTACACATACAGTAGCAGGGGTTGGCTGCTTTAGTGATGTGCTTGACCAGTTCATGCAGGTGTCGTATCCAGCACCACCCTCCCCTGCTGGGGTGACAACATCGTAAGTGCCTTCCATCAGAGGTACGAGGAAGGCAGATGTGACGGACGGGTCTCAGCATCCTCCCCTCACAACATCAATACCTCTCAGTCAGTAACACAAATGGAAGCCAGTCTGCTGCTCTACAGACAGCAGGTGTACACTGAAATGCCTCGAGTTGGTGTCCATGACAGTTATAACTGGAGCAGAGTTCCGTGTTCAGTGACTTCATATCGACATGGCTTAAAAGCTATTTAGGGAGGCACATTTGGCTGCTCTGGACCCGATGATTTTTTTTTTTTCATGTTAGCTGAGACGACACGAGCTGCAGAGGCCCTAATCAAGGCCGTTCCATGAACGTTTGGTAGATCATCATCCCGGCACAGAAACGGATGGTAGGAGATCATCCCGGCACAGAAAACGGGTGGTAGATCATCCCGGCACAGAAAACGGGTGGTAGATCATCCCGGCCCAGAAAACGGGTGGTAAGAGATCATCCCGGCCCAGAAAACGGGTGGTAGGAGATCATCCTGGCACAGAAAACGGGTGGTAGATCATCCCGGCACAGAAAACGGGTGGTAGGAGATCATCCCGGCACAGAAAACGGGTGGTAGGAGATCAACCGGCACCGACGGTGGAGAGATCATCCCGGCCCAGAAAACAGGTGGTAGGAGATCATCCCGGCACAGAAAACGGGTGGTAGGAGATCATCCCGGCACAGAAAACGGGTGGTAGGAGATCATCCCGGCACAGAAAACGGGTGGTAGGAGATCATCCCGGCCCAGAAAACAGGTGGTAGGAGATCATCCCGGCACAGAAAACGGGTGGTAGGAGATCATCCCGGCACAGAAACGGGTGGTAGGAGATCATCCCGGCCCAGAAAACAGGTGGTAGGAGATCATCCCGGCACAGAAAACGGGTGGTAGGAGATCATCCCGGCACAGAAAACGGGTGGTAGGAGATCAGTGTGTCAGTGTGTTTTCGTGTCGACAGGATGATTGCAGTTCGTCAGCCTCTCTTCTCTCACAGTGTACCCCCAGTGGAGTAAACATGTGTGAGTGCAGTTATGGTCACTCATGTGTTGGGTGAGGAACATGAAGAAGCTCATCCGGTACATTGTGTACTGACTTGGGCCGGACCATCTCGAAGGCCATTATCCAGTTTGGACCTGTTGAAGAACATGACACATGCAATGTGGCCATTATGGGAAAGTGATGGCCACATCCTTCAGCAACATGGTAGATAGAAAACGGGTGGTAGGAGATCATCCCGGCACAGAGAACGGGTGGTTGGTAGATCATCCCGGCCCATCCTGCGAGGTGTAACTGGCGCCTTCAGTGAACTAATCGTATCCTCAGTAACCATCGACCTCCTGGGCGAGTGACATCATCCTCCCGTCGCATGATGTACGTCGGTGTCGCAAGATGTACGTCTGTGTCGCAAGATGTACGTCGGTGTGGCAAGATGTACGTCGGTGTCGCAAGATGTACGTCAGTGTACCAAGATGTACGGCGGTATAGCAAGATGTACGTCGGTGTCGCAAGATGTACGTCGGTGTAGCAAGATGTACGTCTGTGTCGCAAGATGTACGTCGGTGTAGCAAGATGTACGTCGGTGTCGCAAGGTGTACGTCTGTGTCGCAAGATGTACGTCGGTGTAGCAAGATGTACGTCTGTGTCGCAAGATGTACGTCGGTGTAGCAAGATGTACGTCGGTGTAGCAATATGTACGTCGGTGTCGCAAGGTGTACGTCTGTGTCGCAAGATGTACGTCGGTGTAGCAAGATGTACGTCGGTGTCGCAAGATGTACGTCGGTGTAGCAAGATGTACGTCGGTGTAGCAAGACGTACGTCGGTGTCGCAAGATGTTTGTCGGTGTTAAAGCGACCGTGAGACATCAGGTCAGCCAGCGTCTGGACATCGCGTAGCGAGACGTCGGGATGTTCCCTCAGCCTCTCAAGCAGCTGTTGCCGCTGGAAGAATGAGGTGTGTGGACGCTGATGAACAGGACCGTTGCTCGTCAGCAGCGACAACGGCAACGGGCGGGTACCGTTGATGATTTCCCCTCCTCCTCCTCCTCCTCCTCCTGTTGGTCTTATTCATCCTCATGTGACATCGTGGAATAAGCTCTGCATCAGCTTCAAAATAAAGATTAGATTTCAAGCGGCCATCCAGGGAGAAAAAGAATAGCTGATTACGGTCGACGAGGTCGAACACTCCGGTCCGCCCCAGTCGAGCAGGGGAGAGAGACGGGTCACGAGGGAGGTCGACACCCCGCCCAAGCCAGATACACGGGTCTGTTAGGGGGAGGAAGGGGAGGGAGAGGAGGAGACGGGGGGAGAAACATGCAGCTCCCCATCAGATCCGGTCAGCATTCCTCACCCAACAGAGGTGGAGGGCGCGAGGCGAGACCCGGGTACTGGGCTCCACCAGTCCTGAGGGGACAGACGAACGTGGGGAAAGTAGTTTCACAATTGACGCTTGACACAGTGTGGTGGCGGCCAGGCTGCTGCTCCTCCTCCTGCGGACTGTGGCGCAGAATTATCGCCGAGGTCACAGAGGGGTCAGGCGGGAAGGTACCTGTACCTGGCCACTCCATCGAACAGTGGTTAGCTTGGCGTCGCGGCTACAGTGCGAGAGGTGGGTTGTGGAGGGAAAGAGGTGGTGTATAACCAGGTAATGATAACAAGAAGTAAGGTAGGTAAATGTTCAGATGATGTAGGTAGATGGAGGCCCCGGGTCTGCCCGTCGGACGGTGCCCATCTCTTCATAACTAACGCCCGTCACTCAGTCTCTCGGCGTCACCTCCTCAGGACAGTGTTGGCAGTTCGTGCTCCTTCAACACTCTCGTCCTGACGTGCGCCGTTCCTGAAACCGCTCTGCTTCAGAATGGCATCGACAGCCACTGAAACACCGGGTGTCTTCAGGAGCTGAAGCAGAGTTGTTCGACACGAATTCCAGCGCCAACTCAGTGGACACCTGTTCGCCTCAGGCAAACACTCGAGTCATATTCCTGTCTACCTCAAGTAACAATCGAGTTATATTCCTGTCTACCTCAAGTAACAATCGAGTCATATTCCTGTCTACTTCAGGTAACAATCGAGTCATATTCCTGTCCACCTCAAGTAACAATCGAGTCATATTCCTGTCTATCTCAGGTAACAATCGAGTCATATTCCTGTCTACCTCAAGTAACAATCGAGTCATATTCCTGTCTACTTCAGGTAACAATCGAGTCATATTCCTGTCCACCTCAAGTAACAATCGAGTCATATTCCTGTCTATCTCAGGTAACAATCGAGTCATATTCCTGTCTACCTCAAGTAACAATCGAGTCATATTCCTGTCTACTTCAGGTAACAATCGAGTCATATTCCTGTCCACCTCAGGTAACAATCGAGTCATATTCCTGTCCACCTCAGGTAACAATCGAGTCATATTCCTGTCTACCTCAGGTAACAATCGAGTCATATTCCTGTCTACCTCAGGTAACCATGAAACAGGTCATGTTACCTGTGCCTTATACAACCTTTTCCATCTCTCTCGTCCCTTCATCCTGGGGAAACCGTAGCCCATCTCACGTGTTCAGATGACTGGCAGTCTACCAGCATCACGGGCGCGGGGTTCCCGCTGGGTGTTACTGTGTGGTTCTGGGATGGCTGTCTGGTGTGGAATCTCGACCAGCCTCCCGCAAGATGGTGTTAGTTAACCTGGACTCCCTCCCCCTATAGTTCAAATAGGCAAGTACTTTTTTATTGTTAGCCGAAACGGTACGGGCAACTGAGGCCCTAATCAAGGCCATCCTATTAACAGTAGCCTGAGCCAGGTACCCATTTAATCGACCAGCCCCTAGTTGTGGATGAACAGCTAGGTTGACTGCTCGAACCTGGGCGGCCCGTGAATGCGTCATGGTCAGGAACGCTAACCGCTACACCTTACTGATTATCTTTATATCCACATCCCTTAATAAGAGTGAACGTTTACCTCTGCTTGACATTGTTACTTCAGGAAGTAGTGAAGGTAAAGAATCAGAGACGCTTAAATGTTCGTCACTCTGCTTTCTACAGTCTCGAGCGGTGAACATATCGAGCTTCTCAGCAGCCACCTTCAGGATCTTCAGCAGGAGAAAGCTCTTCTCCCACTTGTATTACCACACTTGTACCTGACGCTGATGTGACAGAGCGTCATATTGATCACAGACGAAGGAGGCATTAGAATATCGTGTATTTTATGCGGTGCGAAGATGCGTATATTGCTGCTTACGCACATACATACTGGCATTCACAGCCAAGCATAAAGACACACACACACACACACACACACACACACACACATACGATCGTGGGTGAGGGTGAGCGGGTAGGTAAGGCCACACAGACAACATAATGAGACGTATAATGAGGTAAGCAGACCGAGCTTATGTAGTACTGACAACACTGTGGCGTGGGTTGTGGTTGTGGTGGTGAGGGAGCCGCCTCCACCAGACGCACCTGGGCCGCAGTGATGTGTGTGGCGGCGAGGTATGGTCAGGTGGTTGACGTGAACCAGACCACGGGAGGCCCTAGGGCAACCCAAGTCCTGTGCAGGTGATCACGTTGTCCTGCTAGAGGGAGAGGCCCACTGCGGTGTCTGAGGTGAGGGTGGTCCATGATATGCAGGTGAGGGACGCCACATGAGACCAGCCTCACACGTGGGGCGTGTGTAACCTGCAGTGTCTTAGTGACGTGTGAGAAATGATGGCAGTCACCCGGGGCGGTGCACGCTGCCTCGGGTTGGGGAGCTGCTGGCTGGCCCACGTCAGTTAACGCAACCCGTTATCACCTTATGTCGGGTGGTATGTAGGGAGGTGCTCCACCCTCCTCGCTAGTCTGCTCTACTGGTAGAGGCGACCTAGGACCAGGCTGCCAAGGGGCCTCTGAAAACGCCTCAACCGTCGGTCGTGTTAGCTACGGCAGGTGAAGCTAGGGTGGGGGACGGAAGAAGGCTGTTAGGATAAGTTAATACGAAGTGAATAGATAGATAGATAACGGTTTGTTGAATTCAGACAGCCATTCGCCTGGAAAGATACAGTTCATAGGTTACAGAACTGGTGGGATCTTATTAGTAACTAGTTAACTGATTATAGAAGAGCTTAAGATCAAGTCGCGGCTGGATGCTTTTGCGCTTTCGATAAGCACGTGAGTGAGGTGTGCGTACGTAGCACGAGATGTGAGGGGGGGCTAGGTGTCTCGTTCAAGACAAACCTTACCACAGTGACTTGTCTAACATCACCCGTAGTACGTACTCACCACGGGAACCCCCTTACTGATAGAGCCTGCAGCTGGTTGGAAGGTCCGTCAGGTCTTGAGGTTGGCAGAGTGCCGCGGGGAGAGTGGGGTAGGGAGGAGCAGAGTGTAGAGCTGGGAGCCATGCACTCACCGCCAGGGGTGCTACCTAGATCATTTACTCGGGGTCGAGAATGTCGAAGATAAAGGAGATGCTGAAGAAGAAACACAGAACTAGGGAATTTGAGCTTATTGTCAGGAGCTGTGGGCGAGGGACGTGGAACTGGGGCACTGGAACAGAGAACTCAATACCTGGAACTTGGAACAAGAATCGTGGAGCTAGGACGAGAGGTCATTAGTACTTTAGAGTAATAATGTCTGATGACTTCACCCTCAGCGAACTCGACAAACCAACAGTTACCTCTTCCAGAAGGATGGCTGCCTGGATCGTGCGGATCTTAAAGACCAGAGAGGCAAAAATCAGTGATGTGTCTCTTCGAGGCCCCTGTTACCGTCCTAAATATAAATACTACTTTGTGCAAATAACACCTTCCAAATTGGGCGAAATTGCGGGATGAGGGAGTATACAAAAGTCTCTTAATGCCACTAGTGGCGTATAGGAACATGAATCACTACTGGGAACAGCTGAAGATAGTGAGTCTGCATCCCCTTGACCGTAGACGTAAGGGAATACGAATTTAAACTTGGGAAATCCAAGAAGGCTTACGTTTCAGTCTGCTCTTGAAAGCAGTTCCCTGTTGGCACGAAGGACAAGGGGGACAGTAAGATATTATCAATTAAATCGAAGGGTACGTTAAGTACATTAAGAGAAAATATTTAAATGTCTGGGACTCAGAATTGCTGTATACATTGCTCAAAGCCATTAAAAGTACCATGGGTACCATGGACTGTTCGGAAGAACCCCGTAGTTTACACATACGGGCAGGTAAGGTCCTGGACCCGTCTGTGAGGGTAGACGACCCTCGAAACTATCGCAGTGCATGCGTGAGGTAAGATACGGTCCCGGACCAACTGTGTAAATAGAAGACCTCCTAAAACTTCGAAAGATATACGTAGAGGTCTGGTAACGTCCCGAACCAGTCTATTTGGAGGGGGTGGGGTAGGGTAGAAGACCTCAGAAGCCGTCGTGAAGTGTACGTGAGGTAAGCGCCAGGGATCGAGGACAACACGGGACGCGAGCCAGGACGTAACACTGGATTAAGGTTATTGGTCTTCAGGCCAGAGCCATTGGCAGCGCGACGGCCTCGGGTACGAAGGAGTTATCTTTAGCTTTGGCCCACATGTCGTCTGGTCCACTGGCTGTTATATAACACCAGTGTGTTATTTACCCCGCTTGTTCCTGTGTCTCGTCTCAGTTATGCTTTGAAGATGAACAAAAAACGGTCGAAAGAAGTGACAGTAAAGGTTGAGAGGAGGGTTCTTGTTCGCCGCTGGAGAGGGGGCCTCGTGTCGCGGTGCTGTGTTAGTCTGAGGTTAAGGGTGAATGAGGAGTGCTGGGCGTCGCCTGCGGCAGCGGCTGCGGGAGCCGGGGAGTCCCTGCATCTCTTACATCACGCGGACCTGGTGTACTCACACCGCGAGGTGCTTCCGCATCGGTAACCAGCCACAATCTCGTAGTGGACCAGCAGTTAACGCGGACCCTGATCCTTGCATCATTAGCGGAATGTGAGTTTGTCTCCAAAAAATTTGTCGCTGCGGTGGGGCGCATCTGGGGGTGCACTGAGGGAGGAAGGGGGAGTGTGGGACAGACCGCACGACCTGGGCGGCAGGTAGACCAACAGGTCGACCGACCAGGTATGCCTGCGTCAGCTGGAGGTGGTGCAACCTCCACACTCATCATTAGCCAGTGCTTTCCTGCAGTCTGGTAATTGCCAACTTTGATTTATTCGTTGTAGTAAAAAGCAGCACTAAGGGGATTACAGTGATTTAATCCTTCAAAGTTATCTTTTAGAAGTCATATGTCACACACACACACACACACACACACACACACACACACACCAGGAGGTGATGCGTCACAAACATCTTTGACTTTTATTGAAGACGAAGCTTAGTTTTCGACCAAGAGAAAGATGGGTGTATTCTGTATATCTGTACCGCCTGAAAGCCTTTGACACTAGCACTCGCAGGAAGTTGGTAAAGAAGGTGGATAATCAGGCAGGAATAAGGGTGGGATTCCCTCAATGAATAGAAAATATTGATGACCTCAGTGCCATGGAACAAAAGGCGTATATCAGAGGAGCCTTCTTGAAGTGAGTTGGCCTTGCCAGAAGTGGATACCTACGTGAACTCGTCTGTGGATGATGCCAAAATCATGAGGGATGCGACGAGGATTGCATCAACTTGTAAGGGGACACAAGCAAACTCCAGTGTTTGGTCTCATACGTGATGGATTGGATTCAACCCAAACAGATGCAAATTAATGTTTCTGGAATGCAGTGAAATGGCATTTCAATGCCAATATCATGGAATACGAACTAAGCTGTAGGAATCTGTTTGAGAGAGAGGGACTTGAGAGTCAAAATTGTACCTTATTCTTTTACCAGAGCTTCGCCTTAGGAGAACTGTGATGGAGACAAAATGTTGGCTGATATTATTACCGCATTTAGTTACATGGACACAGAAGTGTTCAGCCAAATGTTTACATTGCATGTTGGGCCCAAATGTGAACATAATTTTCAGGTTTGGTCATCACACTGAAAGCAGAACAAAGAAGTGATAAAGAAGATGCGGATGAGAGGAACAGAGATGATGCCAGGATGAAGACAGCTGAGTGATATGGAGAAGTTAGAGGTCATAGATTTGTCCAACATGGAGACTGATGAGTGAGAGGTGACTTGATGACAACCTTTAAGTTTCTAAAACAATTTGATATCTAGAATGGACAGTTCTTCCAAGTATGCATACAGGACAACCTTAGGCCATAACACGAAATTAATCATTAACCTTGCTTCCCGGGCCTCCTAGGTTTAATAAACCAGCTTCCCGGGCCTCCTTGGTTTAATAAACCAGCTTCCCGGGCATGTGTGTCATCTTGGCGTAGCTCAGGGCCCCTCGTGCCAGTGACTGATGCCTAAGGGAAGGCGAGTGTGTTGCGTGCCTGATGTCGACCACCGTTGCTGCTCCGGGACTGTGTAGACGTCGTGACCAGAGTGTGTGTGAGTGGGAGAGGTTGTAGTGGGGCCGATGCAGATGGCTGGCTGGACGGGAGCCCTGATGGCTGGCTGGACGGGAGCCCTGATGGCTGGCTAGACTGGAGCCCTGATGGCTGGCTGGACGGGAGCCCTGATGGCTGGCTAGACTGGGGCCCTGATGGCTGGCTGGACGGGATCCCTGATGGCTGGCTGGACGGGAGCCCTGATGGCTGGCTAGACTGGGGCCCTGATGGCTGGCTGGACGGGAGCCTGATGGCTGGCTGGACGGGAGCCTGATGGCTGGCTAGACGGGATCCCTGATGGCTGGCTGGACGGGAGCCCTGATGGCTCGCTAGACTGGAGCCCTGATGGCTGGCTAGACTGGAGCCCTGATGGCTGGCTGGACGGGAACCCTGATGGCTGGCTGGACGGTAGCCCTGATGGCTGGCTAGACGGGATCCCTGATGGCTGGCTGGACAGGAGCCCTGATGGCTGTTTGGACGGGAGCCCTGATGGCTGGCTAGACGGGATCCCTGATGGCTGGCTGGACGGGAGCCCTGATGGCTAGCTGGACGGGAGCCCTGATGGCTGGCTAGACAGGAACCATGATGGCTGCTTTATATATCGTAAACAAAGACATACTGTTTATAACAACCGTTCATAGGTCAATTGAGGTCATTGGCTGTAATGTGGTAACAAGGGAGACAGATATTTCCTGTCTCGTTCATGGTATATTGTGGTATGATCCCTCAACCATATGTAGGTCAACTGAGGAGGGAAGGAATCATATACTACTCGTCCCACGTTCCTAAATACTGATCCTTCAGCCAGAATCAGTCTGTCAGACTTCATTGAATATGCCTCATCAAAATCCTCACTCCAAACATGAGTAAATATTTTTTTCCTTATTACCGACAAGTGAATAGGATTCGTATAGACGTAGACGTGAACGCGATCGCAAAGGAAACACAATCAGGGATTTGGGAATTCTTATTCTGGACGTGTGTTGCGACCTTACGTGATTCGAAACACGTGTCGAGAATACGAATGTCAACCTCGGATTTATATCAGACTCCCATACCAGGCAAGTGACTGATAGTCGAGAGTCTTCCATCATATCACAGCCTCAAGAACTGATGGTGCATTTTCGACGTGTTGATTGAGAAGTAGCCAGCTTGAGTGTTCGTCGTATTTTAGGATGAAATGCTGGGGGGATCACAGTGCCACACATGTACCAGGACAAGATCAGGCCAAGCTGGCGGAGGTCCAGCCCGTCTCTGCCGCTTCCTGTTGTGGGCGTGTGGGCGGCGGTGCTGGCAACGCCCCACCCTCTTGCCCGCCCGTTTTTGTCTCAGAGCGAGGGGGACAGGGTGGGGGCCCACCGTCCGCCCGCTGTGACTAAATTGTAAGGAACCTGGAGACTGTACAGCCGTTGAGTACGACGGTACGATCCTTCATCACAATGTTGCAGCTCTTAAGTACGACGGTGCGATCCTTCTTCACGTCGGTACGATCCTTCATCACGATGGAACAGCTATTGAGCACGAATGCACGACCCCTGTGCACGTAGTTACGACCTTTGGGAAGGGTAGTACAAGTCGATTTAAGGATCGTACCGTCGTGGGGAAGGTCCTGTTGTGGGTAATCACTGGTCCTCTGGGACTGGTCCACCTGCCCCTCCTGACCCATTTGGACTGGTCCACCTACCCCTCCTGACCCATTTGGACTGGTCCACCTGCCCCTCCTGACCCATTTGGACTGGTCCACCTACCCCTCCTGACCCATTTGGACTGGTCCACCTACCCCTCCTGACCCATTTGGACTGGTCCACCTGCCCCTCCTGACCCACTGGTACTGGTCCTCCTGACCCACTGGGACTGGTTAGCGACGCCGAAGGTCTGCTGTACTGTGGACCATTTAACATCACCAGTGCCAGGATAGCTGGTCCTGCTGTCTCATTAAAACTAAAGGACCAAACGATGTTACCGGACTCTGCCTGCTTGAGGCTACATCACAAGTGAAACGTCACCGTTGGCGAGTCTAGATCATCGCAAGTTGACTGTCTCGTCAAAGGGCTTTTCGCTTCAGTTGTGTTGATCCTGTCCCTGCTACTGGCTGTAGCGCAGCCGTGCAGCTGCAGGAGTCCCTGGAGAACGGGTCTGGGGGTTAGAAATAGATCTCTTTCGGAAGTGTCTTCCTATTTTCTCTTGTTTGTCCTCTATCCAGTGTGATTCGCTGAATATTAAGAGATTTAGATTGTGATTGGAATTTTGGGGGAGTGGATGTGAAGGCAGGAAGTGGAAAATAGACACAAGTCCTTTATTTTCTCACGATGTTTCATCAAAAATGGTACAGGAGATAGTGGAAGTACGTCTGTATTCTCTCTATTCTTTTTCTTTCATGTAGAACATGACCTAAGTTAGGACTTTCGTTAGAGATGGAACCTTGCAAACACCTCAAGGGTGGGCCGTTTTGATAACTGTTTCTTTCCCTACACCTCGCAGCTTTAGAACTACCTTTTTATGTCTCCCAATAACTGTGACCTCCGCACATTTTAAGAGATTTTTCCCTTCCCCAAATTCGGAAATACTTTCCTATGTCTCTTCTTTTTCCCTTTCATAATCCTCTCAATACTTAAACTTAGGCTCGGCCTTGATGTAGCCTTCAATCCGTGACTGGAGCCTCCAACGTAAGAAAAGAAGTTATATAAGGCATATATAAGGCTGCCGCGGCAAAGATCAGCAGTGTAATATTTATCACCGAGAACAAGAAACACACAACGAGTGATGAAATAAAACATGTCTGCCAGCAGTGTGGTGTATGTGGTCTTTCCCACCACACAACCTAGGTAGTCCGAATCCCCAGGGTCACTACTTGACCTAAGACAAGGAGCGCTTGTTGGGCAGCCTGGGGCTTGGCTTGTTTCTGGCGCCCCAAGCAGCTTATATGTCCAGCCAGAGTCGAACCCACGGGGACCAAATGCCGCTGAGCATTTAGCTCCATAATATCGGATATCAAATTTCAGAGGGCATTGGGATATGTATTTGACTTTCGTATCAGATATCAAACGTCAGAAAATGTTTAGGATATATAGTAGTTGACAGACCAGTCATGGAGAGAAAATGTTATTGTATTGCTTTGAATGTTGTATGACATTACCAGTGAAGCTGGCCAAAAAGAATACTAAATTCATTTGAAGGCAATGCGAATATATATTTCAAAATGTCAGTAATTATTCAGTATACGGTAAGATCCTCGGTATGTTATTTATAGTAACTAAATCAAAGTAAGTTTTTTTTCTTTTCATCCGGTCTGTTCAGACTTGCTGTTGTTTACCTCGACAGACAAACACTGGCAATGATAAAGCTGGTAATTTTTTTTTTTTTACCTCAAGTTGTCGCTGGTGGCAGACCATTTGTTTATATTTAGTGAAGATAATATCTGCTAAAATACTTGTATAGGCTAATCTGAGACTGATGTTTTATGCTGAAGTGTTCGCCACTACATCGCCTGAAGCAAAAAGGTAGACTCCATCCAGACGCATACCTAAGTACGCCTTCATGACCTATACAGCTCTTGCGCTGTATATACGAAAGCTATTTCTTCCCCTACACCTCGTAGCTTTGGAACTCTGTACCTTCTCATGTCTTTCCCAATAACAATGACCTGCCGCACATTTTGAAAGGCAGGTTTTTCACTTCCTCCAAAATTCGTGCATACTTTTACTTGTCTCTTCTTTTTTCCTTTCATAATCCTCTCTATATTTCAATTAAGGTCTGGCCTTGATGTGGACTCTAGTCTGTGACTGGAGCCTCCAACGTAAAAGAAAAACATTGGTTGCACAGTGATTGATCTGATATTAATATCTAGAGTCATAATTTAATGAAATTATGTAAAGGATGTGAACATTTTTAGTTGCGCTCCGAGTTAACAACATCCTAGATTCAAAACAGCAGTTGACTGTTCAGATGAATTAGTCAACTTAATCAGTAAAATTTCAGCTCGTCTTTTAACTCAAAAGACTTTTCAGTATAGTCGAAAATTCGGATATTAAATACGGCAATCTGCATAAGAATAAAACAGCAAAGCTGGGAGCTTATCAAAGCTGAACGCTTGAGTGTGTGTTATTGATGCCAACTGTAGCAGAACGCTCCCTTGTGAATTGGTTAATAGAAGTAGGCAGTAAACGACTTGTTGACACATCCCAGACCCTCTGCTTGGATGGCTTAATATGCTGGTGGCGGCACTTAGTAGTTACGTAGTACGATGGGGCTAAGGAAAGTGCTTTGGTTAACACAATCACTGGTTTAGTTTCTCTGGATTTAAAAGTTCCCAGTAGCCAGTGTACCATCTTCTTGGCTGGTTCTTGAGACGTGAGGTCAGGAGATGGGTGCATCTTCGACTCTGCCGACTCGTGGGCCCGCTGCAGGACCTGCAACTACTCCATCTGGTCCTCCTCCTCCTCCCTCCCTGAGAGAGGTCGTTGCTCGTCGTGGTGGTGAAGTATCTGTATGATCTGCGGCGCCAGGCTGTGGTATTCCTTCCCCCAACCGTTACTCTCTTCCTGTGGGAGGAAGAGGACCGCCTTGCTCCCATGGGTCCAGCAGCTTGGAGTAAGACGAAGACACCATCCTATTTTTATTCTCTTACTACCTTCTACGATCCACAATCCAGTTTATGATATACAGGAACCAGAGAAAGCTTCGGTGTCTCGATTGCCGCTGATAAGTCTCGAAATAATGGCCAGCTACCCAGAGCCCCGTCTCAACCCAGCCAGCACCTGTGTATGCGTCTCACAGACACACAAACAGTGCTCGAATATTACGTTGAGTTTAATCAGTGTATCATACGGCGTGTCGTGCGTAAGGGCGGCTCCGTAGTACACCGTACGAAGGGAGTATCAACAGGCGCCTTGGGATATCCCCAAGGGAACCTGCAGATCTGGGCTGGCAGAGGCGAGGTGCTTGGGACTGGGAAACCTCATTCACGCCGGGGAGTTAAGACGACCCTGATCTCTCAGGGCAGCCCTTCACACTGACACTCACCCATCATGCTGTTGTCACTCCTCCTTGTTCCTTGCTGGAGGAAGGGTTGCTATCCTTGACTAGACCCTGGCGAGTGCTGGCTAGTGAGGTAATAGATTCTGTTGGTATGTTAAGGACGCTGGTCTGGCAGATGTGTACGAGTGAGATAAGAGACCCTCTTGTTATGCTGAGATGGAGACGAGGTAGTGCGAGCAACCTTGCATAGTATTCGAGCAGTTTCGTTAGGTTATTTTCGTTCAGTCATCTATATACCTTCTGACTTCTACCACACTAATCTGTGCGTTTCTGATATCTTCCACTATCAGTCACAGCCTCGAAAACACCCTGTGGTCTGCTCCTGTTTGAATACCTTCGTATTTTTTTTGTATTTGTATCTTTTCATTACTTGTTGTTAAGCTCTGAAGTGTGAAAATGTGGTATACATTGGTTCCTACTTTTACCACATTTGTATTATTGCTCAGATGATATTTGGAATTTCTCCACACCATTTCAGCGTTGCAGAATTCAGAATTTCACTCCATATATTTTTTCATATTTTGCCATATATAAAAAAATACTTTCCGTTATTTTGTCTTTCAGCAAGTCGTGGAGAGTTGATTAAGTCTTTATGTTTACTGCTGAGACGTAATGTTTACCAAGCTTTTTGTTTATCCTAGCGTGTGTGTGTGTGTGTGTGTGTGTGTGTGTGTGGAACAGCATGCATGCAAGACATGCGAGTACGTGCTTGTAAAGCATAACGAAGCATTCAGCGGCACACAGGGTTTGCTCTGGTGTTGACTGCATGACGAAGGGAGAGAGACAGTTCTTTGGAAGGCATTAGTGTTAGTCTTCTGGATTGGAGACGGGATAGGGGAAGGACAGACAACAGAAGACCTGATGGTCTATGATGAGGTTATCTGCTGGAGAACCGTACATGGGAAGGACAGGTAACAGACCTGATGGTCTATGACGAGGTTATCTGCTGGAAGACAGTACATGGGAAGGACGGACAACAGAAGACATGATGGTCTATGACGAGGTTATCTGCTGGAGGACAGTACTTGGGAAGGACGGACAACAGAAGACATGATGGTCTATGACGAGGTTATCTGGTAGAGGACAGAAGACCTGATGGTCTATGATGAGGTTATCTGCTGGAGAACCGTACATGGGAAGGACAGGTAACAGACCTGATGGTCTATGACGAGGTTATCTGCTGGAAGACAGTACATGGGAAGGACGGACAACAGAAGACATGATGGTCTATGACGAGGTTATCTGCTGGAGGACAGTACTTGGGAAGGACGGACAACAGAAGACATGATGGTCTATGACGAGGTTATCTGGTAGAGGACAGTACTTGGGAAGGACGGACAACAGAAGAACTGATGGTCTATGTCGAGGTTATCTGCTGGAATACAATACATGGGAAGGACAGATAACAGAAGACCTGATGGCCTTTGAAGAGGTTATCTGCTGGAGAACCATACATGGGAAGAACGGATAACAGAAGACCTGATTGTCCATGACGAGATTTTCTGCTGGAGAACCATACATGGGAAGGACAGATAACAGAAGACCTGATGGTCTATGACGAGGTTATCTGCTAGAGGACAGTACTTGGGAAGGACGGACAACAGAAAACTTGATGGTCTGTGCTGAAGGACAGTGATATAGTCGTGCAGTCGTAACTGACATAAATGGAGACAGGATAGTCGAGCAGAAGGTTCCTTCCTACCTCCCGTTCCCTGTGACACAACAGCCGTCAGGGAAGTATCTGTGAGGAAGCAACATGCCGCTGGGAATGAATATATTGACATGGAAATCCTCGTGGTAAAGATGAGAGAAAATCAGGTATTAACATTACTACGTCCACTGGATAGGTCTGAGAACTGCAGTCTTTCCCTTCTACTGGAGAGAAGAAAAAAATAAAGTGAACGGATACACACAATACAGACATTCTTGGACATCCTGACCTTGAGTCATGAGTTTGTCATCAAAGATGTTTAATGTCAGTAAAGCATTTCCCAAACCTTCGTTCATATGTGCTGACGGTCTTCTAACAGTAGATTAATCTCGGTTTCAGTGACTCTGTTGCTGTAGAAACGTTTCCTGGCGATTGTTTCATATCTCCTTTACTTTAACTTCACGCTGGTATTCCTAGTACGTGTATATCTCTGTAATGTGAACAAGTTTCTTGAGTCTTATTGTCGAAATTATTATCTATCTTGAAAAGTGTCATTAGATATTGAAATCAATGTTATTTTTAGAGAAAATGACTATAGACTATTTTCTTCTGAAGGTTTATATCTGAGTTACGAATATAGTTTTCTTGCTCATAAACCCACGTATCCGCCACACCGTGGCTGCTCTGGCATACTTCCCTGAGTACTAGCTCTTGTGCTGCTGCTCTTAACGTCTCGACAGATTCTTATAGGGTGTGGCCACTCAACCCAGGCTTTATCATCAGTTTCTTCCTCTGGTCGGCATATTGCAGTGGCTGTTGAGGGGATTAAACCTTCCCTCTCTCACACTCATCACTGGTGTCCCTCAAGGTTCTGTGTTGTCTCCTGCGCTCGTTCTTTTCATCAATTGTTTCCTGCCCTCAACGAAGGGCCCAGTTTATTCATGTGCTCGTACCTCATTCTTTCACTTCTTTCATTTCTCTCTCTCTCTCTCTCTCTCTCTCTCTCTCTCTCTCTCTCTCTCTCTCTCTCTCTCTCTCTCTCTCTCTCTCTCTCTCTCTCTCTCTCTCTCTCCCCCTCTCAATATGTCTGTCTATCTGTATCTATCTATCTGTCTATTTGCATAGTGGCTGACGTGGCACGGGCAAAATAATGCCCCAGTCAAGGCCATCACGGGTGAAAGAAAAAAGAAAAAACGGAATGCAGTAATTAATCAGGGCTCTGAAGAAGTTGTTTGTAGACCCGACTAGTAAAGATGGAGAGGTTGTAGGAAGAGGAGAAAGGACGAGAAGAGGAAGAGAATTCCACAGCTTAGCTGTTCGAGGAAAAGAAGGAGGTATCACAACAGTCAGTCCTCGAGTGGTGTGTCTCAACACAGAGACTGTGGGAAGCAGCAGCCAGACACGTAACCTCAGGGTCGTGGTCTTGGTGGCCATGTGACACCTCATAATGTCACAACTATATCTGTAAACTCGAGATTTGGACGGAACTTCCCAGTGTGGCGAACGTATTTAAGTTCACAGCTTATGCAACATCCTAATTGATTCCCATGTCTTATTCTGAAACTCTCAAAGACTCATGCATTTCCTCTGATTTTTTTTTTTTTTTGCATTCCACCACTGAACACAGCAGATATACTGGGCATTTGCCTCTTCCTGTGCTTTATCTTGGAAACCCCACGTTTCAAAATAGCTACGTCTGCCTCAGCTGCCTCAAAAAAGAAAAAAAAAAGTCTTTCTTCATTTATTGATGATTATTCTCCTCCTGAATAATCCTTCTACTTATACAAAACATTAATCTGTCCTCGTATATAATACTGCTCTCATGTCTAGCAGGTTCTAACTCTACACACCAGCTGGACAGACCCCAGAGAACTCCAGCTAGTCAACTACTTCCATCTGAACTTGTTCCACACTCCCCGACGTCGCACTGTTGATCCTGATTCCCTCCAAAGATATTACCTCATCATCTGTTCCGTCGAGCTGGTTGCTTGCGTGCCTCCGCCATTAGTTAGACCACATAAAACTCGGCTAACCACTGCGTCGCATGATCACTGTGTGGCCTCTGGCGACTCATGTGTGGGCCGTTGTGAGGTCTCTATATTTCCCGGTACCTCTTGAGCTTGGAGTTCTTAATGCTTTCATTATTTTCCCAACAGCTGCGCCATGCCTGTTTTTAGAAGACAAGTCTTTGACCTCCCTCAAGACATTCTCCTTTCTTCCATTTTCTCTTCCTGTTTTTCAAGTTACATTCAAGGCCTGGCCCTTATCCATGATTGGAGCTTTTGACGTAAAATGCGACCTACTTAAGCTGGCAAAGGGCAGACATTGGTGTTGGTAGGACAGAAGAGTTTACCTGTGGCCTCTAGGCTGAAGGCTCTTCAGCCAACCGCTCGAAAATGTCCGACACATGATGGTAGTTCTGGACAAGTATCTTTAGTGTGGGCCGATGGACATGCCCCTGGCGGATATACGGCCACGTCGGATGCGAATGCCAGCAGCCAGGTCAATAAAACCACCAGGTAATGTTGCTGTTGTCAGAGAAGATCAGGGAATTCGGCGTCAGATACATGGGGGGCTGTGGCTTCCAACAGCTGGGTCGACCAATGAACCAATCCATCATTGTGAAGGTGAAGACCTCGGAAGATTTCACGAGGTGTACAACACTGTGAGGAGGAAGTCCCTCAAGACCTCACCAAGTAGTACACAACGCTGTGAAGGTGAAGACCCTGGAAGACTTTACCAGGTACACAGCACTGTGAGGGGTGAAGACTCTCCCCCCAGATGACCTCATCAGGTGTACAGTTGGCTATAACTTTCGTTGGTTGTGTTGCGAGGGCAGACCCCTGTACCAAATACTCCAATTATAAGCGAGAATAAATATCTGTTGAGGAAAGCAAAATACTTTTCGCTGCTGAGGTTGTGGCGTGGGGAGCCGCCCTGGGTTTCCCCAGTAGATATAATGAGGCACTTGTGAGCCCAGTCGTGAGCCCGAGACCAGCAAACAATAACTCGTTCGTCCGCATTTAAGCAAACACTGTTGGCCACAAGTTGACGCAGTTCTCAAGGGTTCCTCTCCTTTGTGTAGGACTTCTTACTGTTGTTTGGGTCGCTTGCAGTCGTCTCGACAGCTTGTTCTCTAGCCTCAGTAGAGGGCGCTGCCTTCTCTCACATCTAGGTGTCAGTTTGTCTGATCGAGGTGCAGTATATCGTCATGTGAATTCATGACAACTTGTTTTTTTCTCTTTCGTGTTCTGGTGTTGGTACATTACTTGGAACAGCCCTTTCCTTGTGAAACAGACAGTGTTAAGGAAGCGGACATCGAGAGACAAAGGTGTCTTCTGCTACAACAAAATAGCCTCGAAAGGATGTATCGGTCCCGTGCAGGTTATTCCCGTCTTTATAACGTGTGTGTGTAACTTATTGTCTTCATCACCACACTACCAGCCGGGTGTACCAGACCCCCGCTCATGTTGGCCCCGAAGTTGAAATGGAAAACACGGCACATCATGTTGATAGAACTTAATATTGGGTTACACGCTTGTCACGATGTAGTTGTTAACTCATAAGGAGTTTTTTTGGTTACTCTATGATAGCGGAGGTGTAGAGGAAGTGGTATGGGTTACCCAAGACAGGAACAGTTATCCTATTACAGGTGTGAGATTTATTATGTTGCTATTTTACATGATCGAGACACTACAAGAATTATACAATTACTTACAGTTTATATTCAGAGGTAATGACGTACGGTATTAAGTTATAATTGTTCTTTTTCACTGTAATTTACAAGAGTTGAGGAAGGTTTTGCAATGATGTTATAGAATTTGATATTTGCAAGGTCCAGTCTCACTCCAGCGTGTTGAGCTTGGTTGATGAAGACTTAGATCTACTGGATGTGGTGTGGTTGTGTGTGGATACGTAGCCATACGGGCAGCGGCCTCCAGTAGCCTGACTGAGCAAGTAAGCGACACGGTAGCTTAGTCGGCAGACCCAACCATGGGAGAGGAGGAGGGACCTGGGACACCGTGGTATGGACGTGCCATGCACCAGCAGCATGAATGACCGCAAACCACTGCATGACCCAAGCGGTGGAGGAAATCTTGGACCTAGTATGGTCAGCATCACTGCCATTTTGGGATTGAGAGAAACACGCGGGGGAAAAAAAAATATATATCGTCCCGGCAACACGAGTGGCCTGAGTGAGGGTCCCGCCCACACCTGCTGGACCCCGTGCCCCTACCTTTGAAATCCCACTCGCGTCTGGCCTCTCGCTACCTACCAGGGGGCTGGTACCACACCCAGGGCGGTGAAATAGCACCTGTGTTGGCGTCTGGGTGAGGCTGTGCTCACTGCAGCATACTATGATGAAGGCCATGGTGACTCAGACCATCCAGACACGGAAATAGACGCCCAGCCTCAGGACCAAACTGGTGTGTTGGTCTTCTTTCCACCGACCTACCCTCTCCTGTGTGTACCTGCTGGAAACAACATGTCTTCACCTCACCTACGTATCTTGGCTCATACATCAGTCTGTTGTCCGAGTTTTACGGTCCGACAAGTAATTTATGTTTCTGTGTGTTGATGACAAGGGCTTCCTCAGCCCATCTCTGATAAGGGCCCCTCCCCTCATCCCATCTCTGATAAGGGCCCCCTCTTCCCATATCTGAGTACGGGCCCCCCTCTCAGCCCATCTTTGAGAATGGCCTCCTCAACCCATCTTTGAGAAAGGGCACCTCAGCCTAACCCATGCTACATGTCCTCAGCTCACCCATATTTACAGACCTCTCTATACTTGACTTTACTGAGTATCTATCATGTCTTGTCAAGGCCTAACAAGTGGAATGGAAGGTACAGTGATGAGACCAACATACAGTCATATATTTCGTCGCGTTGAGGAAAGGATCTGAAGAATTTCTGTGGTGCATGTCGTCACGAATCTTCTCTCGACACTGTCATCATAGGCTTCGGTGGTGCAGACGTCCCCATGTCGAGCAGCTACACCTCACACCCTGAACAGTATCATATCTCCAGCATCGTTATCACCTGGACCAGCACTCAACGGCACACACGTTCCCGAGATGTACGAGATGTTGAAGCAGCAGCTGTGTGGATCAGTGTTCAGTGAACAGGAACTGATTGGAATGGACCACGAGGAGAGAGGATGGATAACTCACAGTCTGAAGGAGAGGAAGGATCAAGGAACATTTGATAACGACGTAGAGATTTGTAAGAGGCCAGAACGATGCTCACAGAGGACAGCTCTCTGAATAACTACGTAACATGGAAATGGGTTAAAAGATGTGATCCTATGTGTGTTATAAGGTTCCCTCCACGTATGTATAGATGGGTGATAACCACACCCCAGTACCACATAACTACACCCCAGTAGTACCACATCACCACACCCAAATATCCCATACCCACACCCCAGTATCAGTACCACATAACTACACCCCAGTACTACCACATAACCACACCCCAATATCACATAACCACACCCCGGTATCAGTACCACATAAACACACCCCGGTATCGATACCACATAACCAACACCAGCATGAATACCACACATAACCACACCTCAGTATCAGTACCACATAACTATCTTCAATACCATACATATATCTACACCAGACCTGCAGACATGAACGTAATATGCTGTGTACAACATGTGAGGTATGACCAGTGGTATCAGGACATCATAATGTTGGTGATGTTGGGTATGTGGGTGGACGGTGCAGCAGTGGCTGGCCGGGTCCTTCCCTAGCCTTGAGCAGCCACAATCCGGCCGCTGACTAACTTGACCCTCCCAGTCTTAAGTAACCCCCCCCCCCTCCTTCTGCCACGGAGGACGTCATGTTCGCTGCATCATTCATTCTTGCCGTCCGGGCAGGTTTTGCTGCTCTTTTTCGTACCCCTTCGGCAGCTCTCTTATCTCCCACTGTGGCCCGGCTCGGGCCAGAAATCGCTGAGGGGCAGCTTCATCAGTCTGGGCACCGGGCTATTTACTGATCTTAGATATAAACATGACCAGGTTGGTGGCTGTCGGCAGTGTGCTGAAGTTAGAGTAAAAACAGAAGAGGGATTTTGAAGACTGCTAATCTGGGCTTCCTAATTGCTTCCCAGGTGAGCCCGGAGGATTGTAAACATACGTCCACTTCGAACATTATTTAGTAATCTCATTTTTGCCCCGCCATACCCTCGTGATTCTCGTTATCATGGACTGGATCAAGTACACTTGAGGAACTAATTTCACGCAATTGTGACCTCTGACACCGACCTTCTAGGCTTACAGAAGGGTAAAGAGCCGTCTTAGTTTTATTATAGATGACCCTCACTTGAGGATCACATTCCCCATTGATGTATGCTATGAGAGTTGAACACAGGTCCCTCCCTCACTGCACATGTAGGTGTACCGTCTGGATGAGAAATACCACCCCGCTTTACATGATAGTATCCTAAGACAACTAGTTAAGAAACCTACTCGTGAAGAGAACGTATTATATCTAGTTCTGTCTAGAAATGACGATATAAATGAGGATCTCTTTAATAAGTTTAGAGAAACGTTTGCTACGAGTTAGGCGATACGTCGCACGTTGCATAGCCTCGTGTGTGATGTATTAGACTTCATGATCACTTGAATATTGGTTACCACAGGTCGTGAAGTCACTGGGGCATCACATACTGCTGTACATATGGCTCTGCATCATCTGTAGAATGAGAGATGAATATGATTCTGACGAACTTTAAAACTTGTTACAGGTTGAGATTAACTTTTTTTCAGTGATATATATTGAACATTGACTGAACACGTAAATTGGGATATAAGTACATTTATTTTGTACCAAAGGCATCAGGTAGGTGTTCAAGACATGAAGTGTGCATTAAACTTATGAAGTTGATATTTGATGCAGTAATTATGCATTGAATGGATGAGACATTTGAAAACAGGACGTGTATTATACACATTAAATATATAACACATGAAATTTACATTATCACATGTACTGAAGGCATCGAGTGCGTGTTGAAGACAAAAAGGTATGCAATGAACGCTTCAGATATGTGTTACATGAATGAAATATGTATTGAAAACTTGAGTGTGTTATAATGTCTTGAATACTGGAAGTATGTACTGAAGACATAATGTATGGATTCATATAGAAACGATGGAGTCAATTGTTGAACTAGAAGTTTTACGAAACATGTGAGTTTAGGTTTGGTGTGGAGGTGGTAGCCTTGTGGCTTTCTGTAAACATGTGTCTCGTCTTTTTCGGCAGAGTGCGGAATGGCTGGAACTTCGAGTGGTGGAGCTGACACCTGGCATGGTCTATCTCGGCTCCAACCTGCAGGAGGCTACGCAGCTGCTCCGCGCCCACGAAGAGGTCCTCACCAAGCTCCAGGTACGCCTCCTTCAGTAGCGTCTTCCCCTGCCCCTGCCCGTTCCCTCGCCATATGACTCGCTTCAGCTCCCATGGTTCTTCCATCCGTTGCTATGTCCGCACTCAGGTACCATAAAGCACACCTCGTCCTCTAAGTCTTCCTCATTCAAGCTCAGACGCAGACCATCTCATGTCACTGACCTCCCCTCCTTCACCTCATTACCTTACCCTCATTGACTTTTAATTCATATCTTCCTCATTTCACAATGTTTCCCAGATTCATACACCAGCTTCTGGAGTTCCTCAAGTCTCCCACCAGACCCGTGTCATCAGCAAACAGCAGCTGACTCAATTCTTAGTTCCCCCTTAACCTCGCTAAGCCCACCCTCGACTCCAAGACCCTCACATTCACCTCTCTCAATACCCCATTCATGAACAGATTGAATAACCGTGGTAACATTACAAACTTTCTGACACACACCCACGTTCCCCTGGAACCACTCTTACTTCTCCCTTCCAACTCGCACGCGCGCTTTACTGTCACCTGTATTATGTGCTTACTCCAAGACCACCAATGCCACATAGAAAAGTTTCTCTTTATCCAAGTATTGATTACACAAATTCCTCAAAGCTAACACCTGTTCCACTCATTCTCTGTCGCTCCCTAAGCCAAATTGCTTTTCCCCAACCTGATGCTCTCCCATTCACCTCCCAGGTGTACTCAGCAGTCGAGCGTTCATTATATTACAGCCGCTGTCGACCAGTCAAAGTCATTCCTGGTTGAGGATAAGATCTTACCGAGGCTAAGAACAGCTCTGAAATAATGTTCATAATAAGTGTAGGTATAATGAACGTAGCAACTCGGAGGGAAGGTGTTTACTTCAACGCTTGTCCACAACATAGATGGTTGGCACAGCTGCTGTAAGGCCCGCCTTGAACCACAACAGATCGCCCTGGATCGAATCCTCTTCGACCGAGTTTTCTTGGTTAGGTTCCCGGATGGACGGAGGGGGGGGGGGGGATAGCAGGTAAGCTGGGGAGATGTTATCCAGGTGAGTAGTGTTAGTTAAGCACTAGGGGAAGCTGGTGGCACTGTTAGCCTCGTTCCACTTCCTAGTGGTTGGCTCTGGGGCACGGCGCAGCTGCCTCTGTATTTCTGGCGCTCATAAGTTGTCAGGCGAGGCAGATGTTGGCAGGTCATATTGTACTGCCTGCAGGCACGCTGCTCCTCTCTTCTTGACCTCGACCCTCTCCATGGTGAGTGAACTCTCCAAAATGCTTTCATATTCTCCTTCACTCTGTTGTTCTCCTGTCAGACATCTTCCCTTATACCCTGGTCTCCCACCGCGAGGTGTACACCCTCTGACAGGAGCAGCCTGCTGGGGGCACAGCCCACCACAGTGGCAGTAATGTTGGGACGGTGTTCCTCGTATGCTCTGAAAGTAGCCTTAGGTCAAGGAATTTCTGATGTATCTAATTTGGTCTGGCAGAGTGAGATGCCATACTGTTATTTTCGCTCAGAGACATCGTATATAATCAATGATAACGTCTCGCTATCTCAGCTTCTGTGAGCATAAATCTTTTTTCTTTTTCTGTCTCTTGAGTGAGTCATACGGTGGGGTGATGCACATGGATTCTTGGCAGCGACGTGTAAGCATTTATGCCGCTGGATGACATATGGCGTCGGGTCATGCCAGACTTTCAGGATGCCTTGTGCCACTAAGTGCCTAACGCCTCCAGTTGTCTTATTATACCTCTAGCTGCCACATGGCATACCCCTAGTGTTGGGTATGTCATATGAATCACGAGTATGATGGGCGCCAGTACTGGGTTTTGCTCTCGATATATCCTGTCCACAGGGTATGCTTTGGGGGTCTCACCCCATCGGTTCCTGGGGTGACTGAAGAGGACTGTCGCTAGCCTCCTGCTCCTGCAGAGAGCTAGACGTTCTCGTCCAAGATTATCTGAATTATATCCGTTTCATGATGCGTCTGATCCATTCCTGAACACTGGCAAAATCTCTAGTTGTACAGTTCATGGCCATGTGTTCAATCATTTGACTCAAAGTTTATTTGAAACAGAAAACCCAAGTTGATCTTTTCTCCTGGTCATCTCGTCTCCACGTTACTCATTCCTCCCTGTCTGCGTCCACCTCGGATGTGGTTGAGTGAGAGTTGAGGGGGTAAATTTTGATGACCAACTCAATATTGCTCAAGCAGGTGCTGACCTGATGCTTACTTCCTCTTGCTGACCTGGTGCCTGCCACTTCTGCTGACCTGATGCCTACCTCCTCTTGCTGACCTGGTACCTTCCTCTTCTTCTGAGACCTGATGCCTGCCTCCTCTTGCTGACCTGGTGCCTGCCACTTCTGCTGACCTGATGCCTACCTCCTCTTGCTGATCTGGTACCTTCCTCTTCTGCTGAGACCTGATGCCTGCCTCCTCTTGCTGACCTGGTGCCTGCCTCCTCTTGCTGACCTGGTGCCTGCCTCATCTTGCTGACCTGGTGCCTGCCTCCTCTTGCTGACCTGGTGCCTGACTCCTCTTGCTGACCTGGTGCCTGCCTCCTCTGCTGACCTGGTGCCTGCCTCCTCTTGCTGACCTGGTGCCTGCCCCCTCTTGCTGACCTGGTGCCTGCCTCCTCTTGCTGACCTGGCCTGCCTCCTCTTGCTGACCTGGTGCCTGCCTCCTCTTGGTAACCTGGTGCCTGCCTCCTCTTGCTGACCTGGTGCCTGCCTCCTCTTGGTAACCTGGTGCCTGCCTCCTCTTGCTGACCTGGTGCCTGCCTCCTCTTGGTAACCTGGTGCCTGCCTCCTCTTGCTGACCTGGTGCCTGCCTCCTCTTGGTAACCTGGTGCCTGCCTCCTCTTGCTGACCTGGTGCCTGCCTCCTCTTGGTAACCTGGTGCCTGCCTCCTCTTGCTGACCTGGTGCCTGCCTCCTCTTGGTAACCTGGTGCCTGCCTCCTCTTGCTGACCTGGTGCCTGCCTCCTCTTGGTAACCTGGTGCCTGCCTCCTCTTGCTGACCTGGTGCCTGCCTCCTCTTGGTAACCTGGTGCCTGCCTCCTCTTGCTGACCTGGTGCCTGCCTCATCTTGCTGACCTGGTGCCTGCCTCCTCTTGCTGACCTGGTGCCTGACTCCTCTTGCTGACCTGGTGCCTGCCTCCTCTGCTGACCTGGTGCCTGCCTCCTCTTGCTGACCTGGTGCCTGCCCCCTCTTGCTGACCTGGTGCCTGCCTCCTCTTGCTGACCTGGTGCCTGCCTCCTCTTGCTGACCTGGTGCCTGCCTCCTCTTGGTAACCTGGTGCCTGCCTCCTCTTGCTGACCTGGTGCCTGCCTCCTCTTGGTAACCTGGTGCCTGCCTCCTCTTGCTGACCTGGTGCCTGCCTCCTCTTGGTAACCTGGTGCCTGCCTCCTCTTGCTGACCTGGTGCCTGCCTCCTCTTGGTAACCTGGTGCCTGCCTCCTCTTGCTGACCTGGTGCCTGCCTCCTCTTGGTAACCTGGTGCCTGCCTCCTCTTGCTGACCTGGTGCCTGCCTCCTCTTGGTAACCTGGTGCCTGCCTCCTCTTGCTGACCTGGTGCCTGCCTCCTCTTGGTAACCTGGTGCCTGCCTCCTCTTGCTGACCTGGTGCCTGCCTCCTCTTGGTAACCTGGTGCCTGCCTCCTCTTGCTGACCTGGTGCCTGCCTCCTCTTGGTAACCTGGTGCCTGCCTCCTCTTGCTGACCTGGTGCCTGCCATCTCTGCTGACCTGATATCGACACGTTACGGACAAATTCCTGCATGACACATGTCCAGTCTGTGCTCTGTTAACCCACATGGCGGACACTGCGAGACTCCCTCCCTCATACGCCCCTCACCCACCGACTCCCACAGTTGACCTCGTCACAGAACTGACTTCAGAAGACGTCGCTGCATCCCTCCTCAACCCTCGTTAGCACTTGGGTGTAATAGAACATTTTTTCCCCCCCCGCCGTTTCCCGCTTCAGCTAGGGTAGCACCAGGAAACAGCCGAAGAAAGGCCACATCCTGGAGTATGTATGTGGCTTTCCTTCGTCTGTTTCCTGGCGCTACCTCGCTAACGCAGGGGGCGGCTATCGGGTGTAGGAGAGAAGGAAAAAGTGTTCATGTTATCATTTCCTATTGTTTCATGCATTTATGCTGTTTCCTGTTGGGTGGGGTGGCGTCGCAAATACTGATAATGTGGAGGCTGAGGTGTAGTGTGCAGCGAAGATAAATTTAGTAGGAGAGAGAGAGAGAGAGAGAGAGAGAGAGAGAGAGAGAGAGAGAGAGAGAGAGAGAGAGAGACAGAGAGAGAGAGAGAGAGAGAGAGAGAGAGAGAGAGAGAGAGAGAGAGAAAGAGAGAGAGAGAGAGAGAGAGAGAGAGAGAGAGAGAGAGAGAGAGAGAGAGAGAGAGAGAGAGAGAGAAGCATGCTGGGCTAAACTGCTCACTGATTATCTATTGATACGACAAGATCTTCAGAATCATTTGATATTGATTCCCAGGCCATTAGACGAACGCTAGTGAAGCGCACTGCTGGACTGGCGTACTGCATGACACTGCAGCACTTTTGAAGCTGATGATCTTATTTGTCAGAAGGCCGCTAAACCTGATTGTTTTGGCTCGTGTATGTTCACATTACGGGATTCAGGTGGGCTGTCTAAGCAGCTGAGAAGCTGCTAGAATTCAGGATCACCTTTTTTGCCTGGAGACACTTGCAAGTCTCTCATGTTTGGCAATGTGGAAGGAGTGTTGTCTCTTGTGGACCTACCTGGTGATACAGCAAGATATGATCGGCCATCTGGTGGCTCTACGTTGTTGTAACCTGCCAACTGCAGCGTAAAGCTGGTATTGTTGGCACCGTGTGTAGTTGGCCGTGTGCCATACTAAAGCATTATAAGAGAGAAGGTATACGTGTGACTTATTCATAACGTTTCATAAAAAGCAGTATTAGTTTGGAGTCATTCGCATTCGTCCACACAAAACGCATCATCAGAGGGGGTCCTGAGTCACGTTTTCTTTGGCTGTTGGCTCTGTTGTACATTCCTAGATCTCTATAAGACATAAAAGAATTCTGACTAATGGATTATGAAGGAATTGTCTCACCTGGTCACTTTTTTTAAGGCTACATTTGCTTAATGGTCAATGTCTCTGCCTTTGTGGATGTTGTTCATGGTGGGTCACCATACCCCAAGTCATCTTCATTTACATTGGAATCCATAAATCATCGTCAAGTTGTATCGATGTCAGGGCGTAAATGTCATCAGGCCCTTTTGGAGACGTGAGCTTGACGGGATGCGTCGCTGGTGCTCTCCACAAATACCAGTTTCAGAATGTGGTATTTCGTCTTGCCCTCATGGCCCAAATACTCACCTTCGAAGCAACATGGCAGGTAACTCATCAGATGGGTCACCACACATGGCAGGACTGGCTCAGTAGTCGAGTGGTCTGAAGGCTTCGTGTCCAGCGGATTCACTGTCGTTCTTGCTTGAGGTATGTGAGGCGGTGGACGATGATGGGGGACCACTTCATCGTTTACCTCGGTCTTAAGAAGAAGCTTCGTGGAGAGTTCCTCAGGAGAGGTTTGCTTTGAAGAAGAGGATGTCGCATGGAGCGAGGGACGTCCCTAAGTGGGTTAAGACGTTGTTAACTGATGATAATTAGAATCACATTGAGAATTAGTGTCATGTAAGGGTCCTCAGAGGTCACTCCTTGCTCTTCTGTTGCTTGTTATACACATTTATGACCTAGGACAGAGGAATGAACGGAGGTCTACATAGATCTGCAGACATGAAAATGCGAATCATTATTGATGTTAGCTGTAACAGCACGGGCATCTGAGGCCCTTATCAAGGTGCACTTGGGAGCTTATCGTGTTTCATTTTCCCCGTGGACTCAAACCCTGCCGCATCACATATGGTCTGAGGAGGATAAGAAAGCTCTGTAGGATCCTGCATAACCTACTACAGGGGACGAAACAAATGACAAATGCAATCTGATGTGGCAAATGAAGGTTAATTAAAGAGCATGAAGAGGGTTACCAATAGTATCAGGTACGAAACCTTGGATCTGGAGTTAGTGAGTAGAAAAGACATCCAATATCATGGTAAGTTAATATGCGGGATCAGAGCAGATAAAGCCAACATTGTGGTCTGCTAGTTATCGTGTGTAAGCTCATCAAACTCCAGTGAGACTTTTCCATTGTGCAGTTCTGTTAAGGGCATCGGACTATAGAATGGTGTAAATCTCTTGAATGTATACGGAGAAAAATGGAAAATTAATTCTGCTACGAATATCTGTTTTGAAAGATCAAGATAATTAGATTCACATTCTGCCGATAGGCTTTTGTTAAAGATTCGCTGGGCCTTAGCCTGGCAAGGGCCCTTATCTTTTGATGGCCCCTCCACCCTTTATCTCTGAAGTATGGGTCTTGGAGTGAAGGAGTGATGTCATCCAAGTGTTTGTATGGATGAAGGGACTGGCTGAAGGGGCTTTTAAGAAAAGTACCTCAAATTAATGAAAAGAAAACACATAGCGGCGGTTTTTTAATTAGATATGACTTTAAGATATGAAGATAAAGACAAGAAGCACGAAAGTGTTTATTTGTGAAATAGTGTTGAAGACTCATGAAGTACATTACCATATTTTGGAAGTAGTGTTGGAGACGTTCCCTTATTTTGAAAATAGTGTTGGAGACATGAAATACGTTACCTTATTTTGGAAGTAGTGTTGGAGACGTTCCCATATTTTGGAAATAGTGTTGGAGACTCATGAAATACGTTACCATATTTTGGAATTAGTGTTGGAGACGTTCCTATATTTTAGAAAGTGTTGAAGACTCATGAAATACGTTCCCATATTTTGGAAATAGTGTTGGAGACTCATGAAATACGTTACCATATTTTGGAATTAGCGTTGGAGACGTTCCTATATTTTAGAGTGTTGGAGGCTCATGAAATACGTTCCCATATTTTGGAAATAATGTTGGAGACTCATGAAATACATTCCTATATTTTGGAAATAGTGTTGGAGACTTATGAAATACGTTCCCATATTTTGGAAATAGTGTTGGAGACTCATGAAATACGTTCCTATATTCTGGAAATAGCGTTGGAGGCTTATGAAATACGTTCCTATATTTTGGAAATAGTGTTGTATTTGATGATGTTCATTAGTTAGTTAATGTAAGGTTAGCTATACCTTATTTTTATATTAGTGATATTAATCATCTGCCTTTATATACATTCCTCAATCCCTCTACCACTTGTGTACTGACTTAATGATTATATTAATCATCTGCTGTTACTTATATACATTCCTCAGTCTGTCTACCACGTATATGCTGACTTTATGGTTATATTAATCATCTGCTGTTAGTTATATACATTCCTCATTCTCTCTACCACCTATGTTCCGACTTGATGGTGTCTGTTGGAGTGAAATATATTCTTCAAGTACAATTTTACTGATTTTCTTGCTTGAATAGAGTTTCTGGACTAGTATATCATCACATTAATACGAGTGTCTCTTAACTGTTGATCGGCAGCCTTTAGCAGTGTCGGAGGTGGATGAGAAGGGGTACCATTTGAAGGTCCTGAGACACATCAGTGAACCCATTTCTCGAAGCTTCGATCTGTAGGGATGATGATGTAGTTTTTGACCCGATCCGTAGGGATGATGTCGTGACCTTTGACCTGGTCTTTAAGGGTCAGATCACAGGCCAAGTTATTGCACTCTAAGGCTCGTAACGTCAAGTCTTGCACCAACGTGTTTAAGAGTCGTACTGTCAATTTCAAGGGCTTGATTTTGTAGTCCAACCGACCATAGTGACGTCAGCAGGTGTCATATTGCAGTGACCACCCTGCAGAGTGGCCATGATGCATGACCACCTTGCAGAGTGGCCATAATGCAGTGACCACCATGCAGAGTGGCCATGATGCATGACCACCATGCAGAGTGGCCATAATGCATGACCACCCTGCAGAGTAGCCATGATGCATGACCACCATGCAGAGTGGCCATAATGCATGACCACCATGCAGAGTAGCCATGATGCATGACCACCATGCAGAGTGGCCATAATGCATGACCACCATGCAGAGTAGCCATGATGCATGACCACCCTGCAGAGTGGCCATAATGCATGACCACCATGCAGAGTAGCCATGATGCATGACCACCATGCAGAGTGGCCATAATGCATGACCACCATGCAGAGTGGCCATAATGCATGACCACCATGCAGAGTAGCCATGATGCATGACCACCATGCAGAGTGGCCATAATGCATGACCACCCTGCAGAGTAGCCATGATGCATGACCACCATGCAGAGTAGCCATAATGCATGACCACCCTGCCATAAAACAAGACCTGCTGCTCAGTATCCCAGTCACCCCGTGGGCTGGAGTCGCTAGATGAATACATAAACACAAGAGGTTAACGGCAACATTGGGAGGAGTGGCGTTGTCTTCTGAATGATAAGCAGACGTGTTCCCTTCCTCTAGACGTGTTCCCCCGACCAGACGGGGTCTCCTCCACCAGACGTGTTTCCCTCGACCAGACGTGTTTCCCACAACCAAACGTGTGTCCCTAGACCAGACGTGTTTCTCACAACCAGACGTATTTCCCTCGACCAGACGTATTCCCCACAACCAGACGTGTTGAACCCCCCGACCAGACATGTTCCCCTGCCCCAGACGTGTTTCCCCTTCTGTCAGGAGTGTGTCGTACGTAACAAAGGGACAGACTCTTACGTTCCCTTAGTGACTAGTCATATGGCTTAGAGTGTTAGTATAATTCCTGTTCTTGATTTTTGCTGCAATTGCTGCTTATTCATCGTGCACTCCTACCTATCCTGTGGACGATGGCGCAGAAGAGGATAAACGAGTGCACTAAAGGGCTTCGCTGATTGAAATACATAAATACATGAGTTACAGTGAGAAAATTGCTAATATGGTTTAGGTAACACAGTGACTGATTCTGGTAAATTACTTGATAGTGACTCGGTTGTTAACCTCCTGCCCACCATACAGAGGCTTGTTCTAACCTTTCTCCCCTGTGTCGTCTCCAGAGCAAGCAGAGCCCGGTGGAGGACCTGCTGAACCAGGCAGACCAGCTCATCTCGACCCAACACCCGCGGGCTGAGGTCTACGCTGCCATGGCCGAGTCGCTGGGCCTGGCCTGGAAGAACCTCAACTCACAGCTGGAGACCAGGAAGCAGCTCCTTGACATGGGAGTCGCCTTTCACACGTGAGTTCACACCCCCATACTAACTGCTACCCTGCAGAGTATGATGGAATTGTCAGAGATGCCTCACGGAAGGTGCTACAGATGTTGGGTCAGCGGAAAGTTACGAAATGCTTCGTGGAAGATTTCGTTGTGAGAGGGTTAAGGGAGAAGTTTCTGGGGGTTGGAATGGGGCTGCTGCACAAGATTTTAAATGTCTAGTATCGCCCCAAGGTTTGAATGCCATTAGGTATTGGATTTAGATGACAATGGTAATTTAGATTGTCCTTGAAACTCTTGATATTTAAAATTTTGTAAGTTCCATATTATCGTAGTGAGACACCTTATATATTTTCTTATTCTTTTTTTTTTTTTTTTTTTTTTTAGAATTTAGAGGTTGGTAACAGGAATGTATGACTCCCAGAACCGTATTGCATGAATATGTAATCGAAGTAAAAATTATGTCAAATTGATACTGTAGACGATTATATCATCAAGTTGTGATCATTAATTTCTGGTATTGTCAAGCTTAATACACTTACGTCTGGCCCTGCTAATTAGATTTTTCCAGCAGCCTGGTTCATGATTTATGTTATATCATGGGATAGAAGCACCAGCTATTAACATGGCAGCAGACTGTAACGGAACAGATGATAACATTTGCTCTTATGAAATGCCGTAAGGTACAGATTATCTAAGCTGGATTATGCATGAAAAGATACGTACGTAGTGGCGTTTTAAGGGAAGGGGCGGACAGAATCCAGGGTTAAATATTTTATGGGGGGAGGACTATGAAAATGAGAAAATATGATTTTCCATAAATTATCTCGGGTCTCGATTGCCCAAGAGCTCAGAGTGAGAGATCCGACTTAACTTGAATTATTCTAGGAATAATTGGGAGGTTGGGATATTAGTAATAAGATCAGACTTTCCTGTACAGATCTCAGGGCTCATTGGTTTGATGAGGGGGGCCATGAAAATGAACGCCACATTTCTTGAATCAAGGTATCTTTTTTATTATTATGGTCTTAAAGGTCGTGTTAGATTTACCAGGAATTTGAAATGTGTAAGGATTGTATATTAGAAATATTTACTGAGTGTACTATTAATGGTTTCATAATGACTTTCAAGGCTCTTACAGGGGGTATGAGTCAAGACTAATTTGGTCCCAGGGCTTAGAAAATGTTTAATATGCCACCGAAAATATGAACATGATCTTAACATATGATTTATAATGGATTACTACAAATGACATGGATCATTTCGAAACGTGTTAAAGGGAAATGTCAGATGTGTATGGTATGATCTAAATAACAACATTAAATTGCACTTGTATCTTGATCTGTTAATGAATTAGCTGTGTTGTTTTTGTCCACAGATTTGAAGAATTATTTAATGTTGATTTCCCTGTGTTTGTTATTTAAGATACTACTATGTCCATCAATCACAAATAGTGTATATTAAAGTAACTATAAGATTCAGTATTTCAAATTTACTTACACATTTGGTATGGAACTGGTCAGCCCATGACATACTACATCGTTACGAACTAACTTTGAGTACGAGAGTAGGAAAGACACCCAGATGTGGTAGCAAATGGTCGAATTATGTTTGAAAAGACACTTATTTCTGCTACACATAGTGTATCATGAAGAAAATACTTCTTTTGACTTCATATAGTGTCCCTGCCATTAACTTAAAGAGGTGGCTCTACCTACAGACGAGCACAGCAGTACAGCGATAGCATGGACGCTGCTGAACGATCTTACACCGATAACGTGATGCCCAATGATGCTGAAGGGGCCAGGCAGCTGCTTTCAGCATTGCATGACCATAAACGAGCCGTTCTTGAGGCTTCAATGTATACGCTGCAGGAGGCACAGGCCCTTTTGGCACGACTTAGGGGTCTGTCTTCTGAGGGTGCCACGCTGGACTCACGGCCTCTTCAAATTAAGACTAATATAGAATTTGGTACGTTTACCTATAATAGCATAGTTTACTTTTGCCTTTTTATGTGTCATTTAGTAGCGCTTGTAATGTATTACAGATAAAGTATTAACTAGTGAATATTACTTTGCTTTTACTGTATAAAACTTCGTATTGCATTGCATATCCAAGATATTGTTCGTTTAGAAATTACCGTATTATTATTTTGTATTTGTAATATGCATTATTCTTATGTACTCTGTACTGTTATTTTGTAAGTATCATGATATGATTTGGTAATGACATCAGATTCCTCTGTCCTCTCCAGCATGCTCCCAGATTGAACATTACCTTGAGTCCCTCCACGACCGCAGAAGATTCTTAGATGGCCTTTTCTCTGCCAGAAAACACCATCTGGAACAGTGTCTAGCACTCTGCTTATTGTATCAGGTCAGAACTTCTCCATTTTATGACACAATTGCCCTCTTGATACTTCCTTCCTCCTTATATTTGTTTCCATTGTAAGATTGTGGAAGTAATTTGTAAGGGTAAGAGTAAAATCCTGTAGAAAATTGTGTTGGATGTTAAGGGTATTGCTTCTGGATGTCAAGGTCAAGGATGTTGCATATACTCAGTGACTGAAATGCTTGAAAGTGTCTTCGCTCCTCTGCTGTATTATGAAAGTAGCATTTTGACATGCAGATAGATACTTCAATAGATTGACCTGGACCTGAGGATTTTAAAGCTTTCATATATGACCATATCATTGAACTAAAATTATGTTTGAACAATTTAAAGTGCTTGTCAGAACTCTGGAATGATTTTATGTTACTGCATTCCATTTTCCCATGCAGGACCTTACAGAAGCTGTGACTGCCCTTAAACAACTTAGGGATGAGGTATCACAGCATCAAGGGCTGGGAGAGTCACAAAGCAATGCTGAGATCCTCCTCCATGAACACACGAAAAGAGAAATGGCTGCAAAGGTTAGATCATTTTTTGCAGTTAGTCAGCAGGTATTAAAAACATTTTTTTTTTTGTACAAATGATAATTGTTTTTGGTAAAAATTTGGACAATGCAGGTTTAACATGGAACTGCTCTATGTAGACAGTAACACATATGTAATATGTAGTTTAACTTTATACTTTCTGTGACAACAGGAGCAGCAAGACAAGTGTATACGGCTTCTGAAAATTGCTGAGACCATGGCATCTGGAGGGCACTATGCTGGAGTGGAAGCTCGGTCAAGAGCTTACTCAGTTTTAGAAGCCGCCACAGCTCTTCATGAAACTTGTGACACTCGTACTGCTCTCCTGCAGCAGTCTATACTCTTCTTCAAATTAGCTCAGACTGTAAGTTGTTGTATTGACTTAAACATGATATTATGGCACTTAAGAGTCTTTACAACATAAATGAATACTTGGTGGACTCCTTCATGAGTAAAATGAATTAATCATTATTTCCAGGAAAACAAATGACTTGGAGAGATTCTTCTTTCAAATTTTGATAAGATGATAAGGATCACATCAGATATGTAAAGGGGATAGAAAATACTCAAAGTAATCCTTTCCACGTTAATTAACAATTTACATTTTTTAGAATATTTGTGCATTTGCATTTTAGTAAAGTTTCAGTATTGATTTTTATGATCTACTAATACTCTTCCTCAGTTTGGCAGTGAATTGAGGATACTACAGGTTTCACGCCCTTTTCAAGTTACCCTGGAAAGCACATCGTATGGGAAATATTTCACATTGCATGACGTATTACCGTCATGATGTTGCAGTTGACATTCAGTTCAGTTTACACAAAGCTGTACTATATTTCCACATGATCAGCCCTTTAAGCCTAGTTCCATATTGGAATATTTTGATGTGGTCCCACTGCAGACATTGAAAGGTTCTGAGGCAGGCCATGAAAATTAAGTTAGTTAAATTTCTTTTAATTTTTCTGTCTTAAAACAGGTGATCAGTGGCTTGACCTCAGATACCAATTTTGTATTGCTGATAGCCTTAGTTACCTACAGATTCAAGAAAGATGTGCTGCAGCAGCAAGACAAAAGTGATTCCAACCTGCATATATATAAAGTCAAAGATATGAAATAGCAACAGTAGCAATCATCCACAGAATGATTGGAAAGTGACATTGGAAACTTCAGACTTGAGTCAACATGTAGGAAGTCTTTTATACCTGATTGATATAATACTGTTTGACATGAGTGAGAAAAAGTGCTTTTGTAGTACTGATGCCAGTTTCTTAAACTGAGTCAGTCCAGTAATGACTTTCATAGCTGTGCTTATGTTAAGACTTGGGAAGTACTTTGGGAAGACCTTATGAGAATATTTATCAAAGTCCTTCACCTATGGAGGTATGGTCATCGTGCAGGGTTTAAACCTTAAATACTTTGTTAGGGTTATATCAGAAAGTGAGTTTCCCTTTTCTAAGATATCACCCCATATACTGTGATTAACAATTCCATTCACATCCCTACCTCAGTCTTTGCTCCATGGACAGCTGCCATCCCTTGTCTCTACATAATAGTCTTGCTGGCAGTATAACTAAATTACAGTGGCTGTTCTTTGAATTGATAATTCAGGGTTGCCTCCTTGTCATTCAACCAGGAGTCAGTTTACAGTTCTTGTTGCCCAGTTGCTGGGATTGTCATCAAGTCAGCATAATCATAAAGCATGATTATGATGTGGTTGGCCTTATACAGGTGTATTATTTCAGGATAAGCCATACATAAGAGAATGTGTAATATGATATGGACAAAATTATTCTGTCTGTTGCCCAAGCATTCCTTCCCCTCGATGTTCTGCCCATAAAATGCTTCCCTGTTTCCAGTACCCATAAACACTTTCTGCTTCCCCTGCCCATACACCCTCTTTCACCCACCTTTCTTTGTCTATTAAACCCCCTCCCAGCTTCCCCTACCCATAAATCCCTTCCCTGCTTCCCCTGCCCATAAACCCTTTTTCAGCTTCCCCAGCTGATAGATCCTTTCCCAACTTTCCATGCCTATACAGTGCCTTCCTGCTTTTCCTGCCCATGCATCCCATCCCTGTCTCCCCAAGCCCATACATCCTTTGCTATTTTCCCGAATAAAACCACATGGCTTTTTTAGCCCATTCACCCTCTCCCTGCTTCTTCTGCCCATATATTCCTTCCCTGCTTTGCTGGCCTTATGTGCATCATTCAATGCTTTGTTTGAAATGTAAGTAGGAGACTGCCAGGGGAGAGGATCTGAATGATCGATGTTCATCCTGAACCAAGATCAAACCCCTTTAGAAGAAATATGCATCTCTGCTTCCTGTAATGAGAAAGTTGGTGCCTTTAAGTTGGCTCAAAGCACCATTGTATTGGCAGTCTGAATATGGATATCCCATTTTATATACGTAGGGGCAGTCTGAATATGGGTGTCCCATTTTATATACGTAGGGATCTATTCTGATATTAGTTTTGCTTTGTATTTTAATATCAGTGATTCTAGAAGGTTGTGGGAGGAAGGGGTCCTGCTTCGTAGGCTGTGATAGTGAGCTGGTGATTGATTTATGATTGAAGGTTGAATGTGACTGGTAAGAACCTAGTGAAGTCTTTAGGGATCTTCTACCCCAACAGCCCAGGATTGGCCATGGCTGTTATATTGGGTCATTGGTCGACCAAACTGTTGAAAGCTGCAGCCTACAGGCCCACATATCCCCTACATCCTGGCTGGTCTGATACACTTTGTTGGTACTTATCTTGTGAACTCGTAAACTTTTCTACTGTGTCCCAAGCTGTTTATGGTGATAGCAGGCAAGGTTTTGAAGAGTCTTGGGCCCTGGATGTTTAAGTTCTCTATTTTTGAGCATATCACACCTTTGAATATCAGAGATAGTATTTTTCAGTTTTGCATGCCTGTTGTACCAGTAGGATATTATTTCCAAATCTAATCTGGGAACCACATCTTCTCGGATTTTCCAAGTGTAGTGATAAACCTCTCCCATCTGCACTTCTAAGGATATTTTTTTTTTTTTTTTTTTTTTTTTTTTTTTACTATTCGTCATTTCCCGCGATAGCGAGGTAGCGTTAAGAACAGAGGACTGGGCCTTTGAGGGAATATCCTCACCTGGCCCTCTTCTCTGTTCCTTCTTTTGAAAAAAAAAAAAAAAAAAAAAATTAGCACCTTGAATGATATTATTGTGTTTTTCCCTTGTCTTGAAGATCCTTAGGATCCAGCCTACCATCCTTCTACACATGGTAACTATTCTTTTATTGTGTTCCCTGAGAATGTCCCTAATTGTTTGATAGAGATGGGTTCCCAAATCTTATGGAGGATTCTGTAAACTGTGTAGAGTCAAAGAACAAGGGGGCCATCAGAACTCAGTTTCTTCTTTAGAGCTTTGTCCATCCAAGATAAAATAGCTTGATAACCCAGTGCATGGCAAAGCACTAATCTAAACTTGTTGACTCTGTCACTTAGGTAAGAGTAATTCATTTGCATTTTGCATACTAGTTTTAAGGAATTGTATGCGACAGTCTTTCCAGCTGGCGCAGATCTTGCAGGGAGCCCAAGTTGAAAAGAAACAATTATGATAGCACATGGGGTTATAATGATTAGGGTTATTTTTACAATTCATCATTATAGAAATTATTTTTTTTTTTATTATACTTTGTCGCTGTCTCCCGCGTTTGCGAGGTAGCGCAAGGAAACAGATGAAAGAAATGGCCGAACCCCCCCCCCCATACACATGTATATACATACGTCCACACACGCAAATATACATACCTACACAGCTTTCCATGGTTTACCCCAGACGCTTCACATGCCCTGATTCAATCCACTGACAGCACGTCAACCCCGGTATACCACATCGCTCCAATTCACTCTATTCCTTGCCCTCCTTTCACCCTCCTGCATGTTCAGGCCCCGATCACACAAAATCTTTTTCACTCCATCTTTCCACCTCCAATTTGGTCTCCCTCTTCTCCTCGTTCCCTCCACCTCCGACACATATATCCTCTTGGTCAATCTTTCCTCACTCATTCTCTCCATGTGCCCAAACCACTTCAAAACACCCTCTTCTGCTCTCTCAACCACGCTCTTTTTATTTCCACACATCTCTCTTACCCTTACGTTACTCACTCGATCAAACCACCTCACACCACACATTGTCCTCAAACATCTCATTTCCAGCACATCCATCCTCCTGCGCACAACTCTATCCATAGCCCACGCCTCGCAACCATACAACATTGTTGGAACCACTATTCCTTCAAACATACCCATTTTTGCTTTCCGAGACAATGTTCTCAACTTCCACACATTCTTCAAGGCCCCCAGAATTTTCGGCCCCTCCCCCACCCTATGATCCACTTCCGCTTCCATGGTTCCATCCGCTGCCAGATCCACTCCCAGATATCTAAAACACTTCACTTCCTCCAGTTTTTCTCCATTCAAACTCACCTCCCAATTGACTTGACCCTCAACCCTACTGTACCTAATAACCTTGCTCTTATTCACATTTACTCTTAACTTTCTTCTTCCACACACTTTACCAAACTCAGTCACCAGCTCCTGCAGTTTCTCACATGAATCAGCCACCAGCGCTGTATCATCAGCGAACAACAACTGACTCACTTCCCAAGCTCTCTCATCCCCAACAGACTTCATACTTGCCCCTCTTTCCAAAACTCTTGCATTTACCTCCCTAACAACCCCATCCATAAACAAATTAAACAACCATGGAGACATCACACACCCCTGCCACAAACCTACATTCACTGAGAACCAATCACTTTCCTCTCTTCCTACACGTACACATGCCTTACATCCTCGATAAAAACTTTTCACTGCTTCTAACAACTTTCCTCCCACACCATATATTCTTAATACCTTCCACAGAGCATCTCTATCAACTCTATCATATGCCTTCTCCAGGTCCATAAATGCTACATACAAATCCATTTGCTTTTCTAAGTATTTCTCACATACATTCTTCAAAGCAAACACCTGATCCACACATCCTCTACCACTTCTGAAACCAAACTGCTCTTCCCCAATCTGATGCTCTGTACATGCCTTCACCCTCTCAATCAATACCCTCCCATATAATTTACCAGGAATACTCAACAAACTTATACCTCTGTAATTTGAGCACTCACTCTTATCCCCTTTGCCTTTGTACAATGGCACTATGCACGCATTCCGCCAATCCTCAGGCACCTCACCATGAGTCATACATACATTAAATAACCTTACCAACCAGTCAACAATACAGTCACCCCCTTTTTTAATAAATTCCACTGCAATACCATCCAAACCTGCTGCCTTGCCGGCTTTCATCTTCCGCAAAGCTTTCACTACCTCTTCTCTGTTTACCAAATCATTTTCCCTAACCCTCTCACTTTGCACACCACCTCGACCAAAACACCCTATATCTGCCACTCTATCGTCAAACACATTCAACAAACCTTCAAAATACTCACTCCATCTCCTTCTCACATCACCACTACTTGTTATCACCTCCCCATTTGCGCCCTTCACTGAAGTTCCCATTTGCTCCCTTGTCTTACGCACTTTATTTACCTCCTTCCAGAACATCTTTTTATTCTCCCTAAAATTTAATGATACTCTCTCACCCCAACTCTCATTTGCCCTTTTTTTCACCTCTTGCACCTTTCTCTTGACCTCCTGTCTGTTTCTTTTATACATCTCCCACTCAATTGCATTTTTTCCCTGCAAAAATCGTCCAAATGCCTCTCTCTTCTCTTTCACTAATACTCTTACTTCTTCATCCCACCACTCACTACCCTTTCTAATAGCTAATGTTATATTGCCATCTGCATAAAACAGAAATGAAGTAGGGAATAGAAAAAAAAGATACAAAATGGTGTAAATACAGCAGAACAACAAATGAAAAAAAAGATTATTTTGATATATGATCTCTGTGTTATGAAATCTTTTCACTTTCAGAATTTTTATAAAATTTTTGGTCCTTCCTATTTTGCTTAAAAGAAAATTTTGATATTAGGCATTATGATTCAAGATATAACTATTGTTTACCAAAACTTATCATCACCTTGTTTTTCAGGCATTGACAAAGCTTGACCAGGCCGAGGTTCAAGTAGCAAGCCTTAGTGGAGAAGGAGCTCAGCGCCTTTCACTTGTGCTAGGTGTTGTAGAAGAAGCTGTCCAGCCTGCACTTACAGAAGGTTATGCCATCCTTGAGGTCACTGGTGGCCGAAATCAGCCTCATAACATGGTGAGAAATATGTTTTTTATTTAAGTGAATGTTTAGCTGTTTTATTCATATGTTTTCTGACACAAACATTAGTAGCAAGTCAGGCAAGAGGAAATTTAGTTAACAATGATTTGAGATTAGATGGAGAAGAGATAGACCTTGAAATACTTATATAATTGTGGAAGTCCATGTTTCTACTTAAGCACAAAATGTTTGTGATGAATGATTTTAGAAGCAGTATGTAACTTATTCATCCTTTGGAATTGGGAATGCAGTAATGGTAGTAATTGAATGAATCATATAAGATAATCATAACCCCTCTTATCTGTTCCATGATGGGCAAATTCAGAGCCAGTAGCTGCCTTTCCTTGTAACTCTCTTCTCTCATTTCAGGAACCATCTTTATTGTCCTCTTGTAGACCTTCTTTGTAAGATGTTATATTATATTTTTTTCATTTTGCTTTGTTGCTGTCTCCCGCGTTAGCGAGGTAGCGCAAGGAAACAGACGAAAGAATGGCCCAACCCGCCCACATACACATGTATATACATACATGTCCACACACGCACAATATACATACCTATACATCTCAATGTACACATATATATACACACACAGACATATACATATATACACATGTACATAATTCATACTGTCTGCCTTTATTTGTTCCCATCGCCACCCCGCCACACATGGAATAACTACCCCCTACCCCCTCATGTGTGCGAGGTAGCGCTAGGAAAAACACCAAAGGCCCCATTCATTCACACTCAGTCTCTAGCTGTCATGTAATAATGCACCGAAACCACAGCTCCCTTTCCACATCCAGGCCCCACACACTTTGCATGGTTTACCCCAGACACTTCACATGCCCTGCTTCAATCCATTGACAGCACGTCGACCCCGGTATACCACATCGTTCCAATTCACTCTATTCCTTGCACGCCTTTCACCCTCCTGCATGTTCAGGCCCCGATCACTCAAAATCTTTTTCACTCCATCTTTCCACCTCCAATTTGGTCTCCCACTTCTCCTCGTTCCCTCCACCTCTGACACATTAATCCTCTTGGTCAATCTTTCCCCACTCATTCTCTCCATGTGACCAAACCATTTCAAAACACCCTCTTCTGCTCTCTCAACCACATGTTATGTTTCTTTAAATGTCTTGACTAAACTTAAGGTGCATATTCTAACTTAGGTTTACTGTAAGTTTATTAAACAGTTCCTTATCCATTTCCTTAACTACAGTCCTGATGTGAATTCTGATATGAAATGTTGCTTTAATGGTAGATTAGGAACTGTGTTTACTGTTAAGGTCCTTTCATACATAGATTCATTTAGATTCTTTTTTACTAGCTTACTGTTATATCAAGACCATCTTTCAGTATATCCTATTACTGTGTATTTGCTTGGCATGAACACCATAAATCTTGTATCAGATCAGTTCTTGAGCTTATCTAAATCCCTTTGTAAGTTGATGAAAAATTTATCTTGGTTTACTTCCCTCATGACTTAAGGATCATACATAGAATCATTCAGGTATTTCAGTCCTTCTGGCAAGTCATTAACATAGATCAAAAATTCAGTGAAAACCCTTAGACTGAGCTGCTGCTGGTTCCCCCAACCCACCTAGAAAGACCTCTTCTGACATGTGTCTTCTGTTTTCTTCCACTTAAATATTTTTTGATGATTTGTAGTAAAGATGGCCATAGACCTAGTGTTGTTAACTCTGTAGTGAATATGAGGAGGTGGTGAAGCAGATGGCCTTTGACCTGGTGCATAAAGTGAAGTGAATTTAGGTTTATTGAGGATGTAGGAAAGCTGCATATGGTAGTGTCTTCCTTTGTTGTAAATGTGATGCTAACTGGTAACGCAGAAGGAGACACATTGCATTTGCTCATAAATTTTGACATTTTTGATGTCCTGTTCTTTTTGTTTTTTTTGTCTTTGTGAAATTACACTGGTCATGTCTTTTGACTCCAGTAATTCTTTCATTTGAATTTCTTCCTTTGTTACCATTTCTTATATTGTTGGAATTTGAACTTGAGTCCAAAAATGTGTGCGAGGGAGGGAATGTGAATTGAAGCTTTGGCTTCCTCTGGTTACTTAATTTAGGGTGCAAAGTCAGTAGCTAAGAAGCAGCATGGTAGTGTTGGAAGCTTTGCTCCCTTTGATAGACTTGACATTAGTTTAGGAAAAGTGTGAGTTGAAGGACTGTATGCACTTAATCATTCCTGAGTAGATATGAATGAGTTTAAGATAACTGAATAATCTGATAATCTGTTCCCCATCTTTAGGGTATTTCTTTGGTGGTGGAGGAATTGGAACGCCGTCGTAGTCACCTGTCTTCCATATGTGTATTCTCAACAGAACAAATTCTCCAGCGCACAGAACTCTCTAATGCCTTCCTTGAGCAGTATAACACGGTAAGTGTCAGTTCTTTATATAAGGAAAGGTGGTTGAAGCATTTGTTGTTAGATGTTGACTAGATCTTATAGATTTGTAGCTTTTATCCTGATTAACGTAATGCAATTGCATGTGTTTAGATTTAGACAATGTGATATAGCTACAGATTTATAGCTCCATCATCTAATATAGGGGATGATACTCTACCATGCTTGAAAGATTGCTGTAAAGGGAACCTAGATGTGATAGTAACCAACACTGAGTATTACGTCATAGACACTGACAACTCTCCAACCTCTGGAATAACCTGAAATGAAATCTAAATGTAGCAGGTTTTAAGACTACAACCCATACACCATTATGATCATTTCTTTTTTGTCATTTACAAGAGCATATCACACTAAAGGTTTTGCCTGTTCATGTTTGTGCTGCTATTCCTACTCAGAGAAAAAGATGATTTCACATGAATTCTCTCAGACAACTTTTGAATTGCTGTCTCAACTAAGTTAACTTCTGAAAACGTGTTAAAGAGTTGCCAAAGAATTTTTTTCTTAGATAAGATCTGAAAGCTATCCCTGGGGATAGGGGAGAAAGAATACTTCCCACGTATTCCCTGCGTGTCGTAGAAGGCGACTAAAAGGGGAGGGAGCGGGGGGCTGGAAATCTTCCCCTCTCGTTTTTTTTTTAATTTTCCAAAACAAGGAACAGAGAAGGGGGCCAGGTGAGGATATTCCCTCCAAGGCCCAGTCCTCTGTTCTTAACGCTACCTCGCTAACGCGGGAAATGGCGAATAGTTTGAAAAGAAAAGAAAAGATCTGAAAGCATGTGCTGCAAAGAATGAGAATGTTTCGAAATGATAGTTACTGTAACATGCATATTAACATGGAGAAGTAGAAATAAAAAATTTGGCAGGAGAAATGAGAAAGTTGAATGAAGGTGAAGCACTGAAAAATAACATGGAAAATAGAGATATCTTAAGAAGGGTGTAGAGCTTTATACTACTGAACAGTGTCCACAAAGTCCTTTTCTGTTTGTAAAGATTTATCACAACCAAGTCAAAGAGATATGACTTTTTCCTTTTAATAAAGTGTTTTGCATTCTTCAGTACACCTCAGTGTGTTCACCATTAGTGGCACGTACCACATCCAAACAGTATTACCCTGGCACTTGGAGCAGATGGACTTATAGGTGAAATGTTGAAAAGTGGAGGAAAAATTGTGACAGAGTGGATGCATTTTATATGTAATTTATCATGGCAACAGAAGGTTGTGTCAAAGGATTGTTTCTTTATTCAAAGAAAAAGGTGCCAAGGATGTATGTAGCAGTTGTAGGGGAATAAGTATGTTAAGTGTTCTAGGAAAAATATATGCAAGAGTGTTGATTGATAGAATGATGGAAGAGAATGAATGCAGAATAGTGAGGAGCAAGAGGGTTTTAAGAAAGGTAGGGGTTATGTGGATCATATTGTAGGGGTTATGTGGATCATATTTTTGTGGTGAAAATGACTGTGGAAAAGTATACTGGAGGGTAAGAAGCTCTATGCAGTTTTTATGCATCTGAAGTAAGCATAGGATATAGTTGAGGGGAATACTTTATGGAATGTGTTAAGTATATGGGAGATAGGGGGACAACTGTTGGATGGTGTGAAATCCCTCTATAGAGTAGCAAATGCATGTATAGGAGTGGATGGAGAGTTGAGTAAAAGTTTTGGTATATAAGTGGGTGTGAGGCAGGGCTGTGTGATGTTACCCAGGCATTTTAACATATATGTGGATTGAGTGATAATGGAGGTGACAGCAAAACTGGGAGAGGGTAGAATGGAGTGTGGCGATGAGGTATGGTGACTAGTAACAAGCCTGTTTATAGATGATAATGTGTTGTTAGCTTAGATTGAAGAGGAGTTGCAGAAGTTTATGTGTTTTATGATGTGTAAGCATAGGCAGTTGAAGTTAAATGCGAGTTAAATTTAAGTAATGGAGTTTGAAAGGAAACATAGTGAAAATATAGATTGTTCAAAATCCTGTAGAGTGAAAGAAGAAAGTGTACTAACTGTGTTATAGATATGGGGAGAGAAAGACTGGAAAAGGTGAGAAAATTTAAGTATTTAGGAGCTCTTGGTTAAGTTTGATGGTATGGAAGGAGAGATGAGGGAGAGAACAATATGGGGTAGAAGGGTCTTTGGTCTCCAATTAGAATAATGAAGGGTAGAGGTGTAAGTAAGGAACTGAAGAAAGGATTAAGGGACAGCATAGTCCTCCTGACACAGACCTATGCAGTTGAAGCAAGGATATGGAATGAGCCGCAGTGGTCCAAAATTCAGGCTGTGAAAATAAGCTATTTTTGACGAGTATGTAGTATGGCTAGATGGAATGAAGAATGAGAGAGTGTATGAGAAATGTGATATGGCAAGGAATGCAAGGGAATGAAATGTGAAGTGTTAGAGTGTATGAAATGTAATACTTTAGGATGGTTTGGGCATGTGAAAAGAATGCAAGATGGAGAGTTTACAAGGAGAGTGTATAATTGTATGATTGAAGGGATTGGTGTGAGAGTACGACCACTTATGACATGGGGAAGTAGAGTGGAAGAGTACTGGAGGAAGAGAAATGGCAGAAGAGTGCTTAGAGGCATATAAGGACCGGAGTAAGTGGAGACTCTTTTACTGTGGCCACCCCCTTGATGGGAGTTCCTGGAGGGAATGGCTATCAGAGATGTAGAAAGATAGATAGATAGTTAGCTACTAAAGTGCGAGAATTGGAACGTAGGGTGGGCAGTCAATGGAGGTGGTTCAGTATGCAAAGAGACATATACAAATGTGTGATCGCATGAAATAACTGGAGATAATTTTGTGCAGTTATTCCGTAGGAAAACAGATGGAAAAAAATCTGCTGTAGATGACCTCAGCTTTAGAATGAGGGAACATCATATCCCTCTGGCAAGGATATAAATAGGTAAAGAATGCTGTAAAATGTAGAGAGTTATTAGAGCAGTAGCTCAAAAAGGAAGATACGTGTAGTTAGTTGATATGTCGTGACACATCAGAGTTTGGAGATTCAGGATCAATGAAGCATGCAACAGGTGTTTGGTTTTAGAATAAGCACAATCTTCTTTTAAGTGGAGTCACAATTGTAGGTTATTGTGGAGATATATGAGGAAATTATGGAGATACCATTAGACATTTGTATATCCAAGAGAAGTAAGATACCTGGAGAGATATTCATTGAATGTATAGAACAAATTAGATAGAACAAATGTAGATAACATGAATGGAAATAGAGTCACATTCAATAAAGGCAAGGCTATTGGAGTGAAATGGGATAAGGTGAGTGTGTGGTGCACGCAGGAAGAATGTAATACTAATGATGTAGCTTAATTTCATTTAAGACATTGTAAGATCAATGTTCCCTTTCTCCCCATATGTTAACAACAGAATAAAGCAATACAAATAGAAATGGATCATTAGAGTAATTATTAGAGTGATAATAGTTCTCTCCTAATTTATAATTTTTATATTAATAATTCTTGTAAAGGTAATCTTTCACAAATTATATGATTGCAGATTGAATCATGGCTGGTTCGTATTGGTGATGCCTTCCTACAGGGACATCAAGATCCAGGTGGCTCCCTTAGTCTTGCCAAGGACTTCCTTCACCTCCACCAGACACTTAGTCATGATGTTACGGTTTGTATTCATTTGTGTATACTTTTGCTATGTATTCATCATTGTGGATTGATTGTATACTTACTCAAAGGATTGCTTCAGAGAGTTGTTATTACAGATTCATTGAAATATGGTTTTGCTTATTAGTGCTGTAAGAAGAGCATAAAACTCCTCAAAAATTAGAAAATGACTTTCTTAAATCATTATTGCAATCCCATTATACAGGAGAAGAAAAACGAAATCAGTGCCCTTAGAAATGTCCTCGAGAAACTCTTACCCGACTTATCAGCAGAAGAAGGAGAAAGTTACCAAGAAAAGATGCAGGCATTGCAGGATCACTGGGCTACACTGAAGCAACTTCTTGGTTAGTTGTAATTAAGAAACTACTTGCATAATTTTCAAAATGCTTAGTACTGGCAGAATGTACCTCACTAATGCTGTTGAGGGAAATTTGCAGTTATATGTTGGACATTAAGATTTAGTATATTTTATAAAAGAATTACCATCTGGTGATTATACATGGGTATGCATTCTGATGAAAATGTTGATATTCACAGATCTTCGTATTGTAATTAGTGAGAAGTATGTGAGGTTCCATGAAGATGCTGAGGCTGTGAACAATGAGCATGAGGCCCTTGAGTTACTCCTAAAGGAAGCAAAGGGTGAAGATCGTGGAGCTGAAATAGAGGCCAAATGGGAACAAGTTCAAAAGCAATATCTTGATCTTTGTAATACAGGAAAGGACTTCTGTCAATATATCAAAAATGTAAGTATTGAATGGTTGTATATAGATTTTCAGAAAGTTTTATTGTTTTTTCCTCTGTTACTTTGTTTCATCAACAATGAAGTATCTCTTGGATATGTTAAAAGTTAGGTACTTTTTAATACCCCAACTAAATAGTGAATTATCTCAAGCTTTCCCCTCCCATCACTAGCCACTAACTCAAGGTATTGGCAGCTCACTCATTTTAGTCTCACCTTATGAATTGTTAGAATTACTAACTTGCTTCAGGGAACTGATCCACCCAACTGCACAGAATTCTCTTGGATCATGATTAGACGACATCTTCAGGGAGTCTTATTTTTTCCAGCTTTACGGTTTCTTTGGGGTAAAGTTTACTGTAAGTATGCTATGGTCAGACCCATAAGATGTACTTATTTTTACGTTCATATTCTTCAGCTTGTCCCTCTATTTGGAGGAAATCAGGGGCCCTCGCTGATCCTTGTAAGCCAGAGGATCCTTCCTCTTCAGTTTGGTTGTAGAGCTCTGACTTTCTTACTTCACAGAATGAGATGGCATTAGTAGAATGTGTTTTTAAATTTATTTCTTTTCTGAGAGGAATTGAACCTGTTTTCTCAGTTAACTGTGACAGGATGACCTTTCTCTTTATTTCATGGAGACCGTTTGCTCCCATCTGTTAGTTATCATCACAAAGGAAGATATGTTTTGTTTAATCTCACATTCTCTGTTCTACATCCTTTTTCCTGAAAAGAGTTTCCCCTTGATCCCAAGCAGTCCCAGAAGAAAGCAGGATGACAGGATGACCTTTCTCTTTATTTCATGGAGACCATTTGCTCCCGTCTGTTAGTTATCATCACAAATGAAGATACGTTTTGTTTAATCTCACATTCTCTGTTCAACATCCTTTTTCCTGAAAAGAGTTTCCTCTTGATCCCAAGCAGTCCCAGAAGAAAGCAGACAAATGATCTCAGTATTCTGTAAGAGTCTTGGAGGTTCGTGGTAGACTAAGGCTTTTCTTTGACCTTTGAGACTGCCTCTTTCCTGTAGAGAAGTTTTTGCAAACCCTCATTTGTTTGTTGTACAGTGAGGACTTAAACTCCTTCCTCACTTTATAAGACCAGACCTTATTATGGGCTGTTTATAGCAATATTTATCTGTGAAAATGTTTAGTCTGTCCAGGATGTTTCTCTTGAAGGGTCTGATGGGTAAGGTAGGTATGTAGTTCCTCTTTTTGTTCTGAATCATATTTCTCTAAGACTTATGAAGTTAAATGGTGTCTGGATGCCTAAAACCATTGTTTGTTTATTTCATCTTCCTTCATCCATACATCAAAAAAATTTGCTCAAAGTCACAGCAAGTATTTCTACATTATGCAAAACCTTTCCCTTAGTGACAGAGCACTAAGTTAAACTGGAGTTTAATGGGAGAGTCAAAGGATATGTCTTGGAGCAGCTTTCAAGTCCCATCATAGAGAATTCATTCATACTGTTCGTGTTCTTATATGGCCCCCATTTTTTCCTCATGAGACCATTCATAAGGTCATCTAAACTAGTTCCTGTAGAACTGTCAGTGTTAAGAAAGGCTTTTAATCCTATCTCCCAAGGAATGTGCAGTGAGGATACTGCATGTTCAGTACAATATCACATTAAAAGCAGTTCTAGGAGGTTTTCCTATCACCTCTTATTCCCTTTAAAAGCAAGAGCTTCATGCATGTAAGCCTAATCCTGTTATAGGCAGGGGTATCCTTTTGATGCAATCCTTTTGAAGCCTTGAAGTTTGGCCTCCAGACAACTTCTTTACAAAATAATTCATTGGTAGTCAAGAGTTGACTCTAGAACTTTTAAGATTTCTGGAAATTCCACATGTTTGTGTATCTGATGTTGATAGAGGTCTAGGGTGGAGGTGGAATTGTCAGCTAACCCTCTCTAGGAAAACTTTAGGGTAATTAGAGTTCAGCTTTTATAGGATTACATTATGGATTTGCAAGCACATTATAAGGCCTGTGATCCAGTCTCTCTCTCTCTCTCTCTCTCTCTCTCTCTCTCTCTCTCTCTCTCTCTCTCTCTCTCTCTCTCTCTCTCTCTGGGAATCAAAAACAATAAATGAAATGGGATTTGTCGTAGCTGAACACTAAAATCCTGAAGAGAATGTTCAGTTGACTGCCTAATCGAGCATCCTCCACTACTTCTAGTAGAACAGCTGTAATATAGCTCTGGCATTTTGGCTCACCTCAGAATAAGGGAACTTTTTGGCTCTCAGTTTGGTTCCCCAAATCTGATTTTTGAAGCTGATGCCCCTCAGCTTGTGCTTAGCCTCTTAGACTAAGGGAGTACAAAGTAGCCAAACTAGACCATTGATTTTTGACTGCCATCAAGAAGCGGGCTTATTTTAGTTTGTACAAATCATGCTAAATTCAGTCAGAATTTACATGGTCAAGAAGAGATAGATGTTTTTAGGCAATTATCTCTCCTTTTTTCTCCAGGGACAAAACTCTGGACAATTCATTTTCTATATTGACTGTTTAGTTCCAGATCTTGTTGTCTCTAAGTAAGCTAATACAATTTCTGAGTAAGTTTAGTATTGCGGCCCTGTTTAGGCTGCTGGTCAAAAATTTTACCTTTTGGGTAAACAGATTCTTTTGTGCTGTAAGCAGAGATATTCAGAGAATGCTTCCCAGATAACTTTTTGAATCATTATTTTGGTGGGTTGACATAGAGAGATCCATCAAAAATCATACAATGGAGACTCCCAAATTCTTGTCTAATGGTCTGGGTTTATGAATAAGATCAAGAATATTTGAAGGGATGTGGACAAAGAAGGAACAACTTGCTCCACCGTTTTTATCTCCCAGAATATTCTGATTGTATTTGTGATGGAAATTGCTATCATTGTCTGGCATTAAAGAGTAGAGGTTCATGAAAAGTCTTCCTCACTTAGAGTAAAAAGAAAAACTGTGGCAGCATTCAGAAACTCTCTCCATTCTTATCCTTAAAGGTATGCAAGATCTCCACAGATGCTGTGTCAAGATTAAATACGATGCCAACACCATTGTCTGTATGTATGGATGCTTTCCAGGGAATTTTTTCCAAGGAGTGGTCCCCCAGCTTGATCCTGTCTTCAAGGCAGTGTGATAATCCCACTATATATCTCTCCAGTTTTTGCCATGCGGACAGTTGTAACAGTTTTTCTGTTCATATTTGGAAATATCGCAGGCTAATGCATCTTTTTCTCCCTGTAATCACATGGAAAATGTCACAAAGCAAATCTGCTGAGCCCTACTTGGGATTATCTGCAATTTTCTACTTTAAGAGGTTGATGCTTTCACTATTAAGTCCAAATGAGACTTTTTAAATGCATTAGACATTTTACAGTTAAATACTTTTATGGCAGTTTGCTCTTTTTTATATAGCACAAGAACAATCTTCATATTGATCCCTTATGGGTTGCTCTAAAAAGAAATTAGATTTTTAGTTACGTATGAAATATTTAAGTTTGTAACTTGTACTTTTTTTTTTTTTTTTTTATTCTCCCTAAAATTTAATGATACTCTCTCACCCCAACTCTCATTTGCCCTTTTTTTCACCTCTTGCACCTTTCTCTTGACCTCCTGTCTCTTTCTTTTATACATCTCCCACTCAATTGCATTTTTTCCCTGCAAAAATCGTCCAAATGCCTCTCTCTTCTCTTTCACTAATACTCTTACTTCTTCATCCCACCACTCACTACCCTTTCTAATCAACCCACCTCCCACTCTTCTCATGCCACAAGCATCTTTTGCGCAATCTATCACTGATTCCCTAAATACATCCCATTCCTCTCCCACTCCCCTTACTTCCATTGTTCTCACCTTTTTCCATTCTGTACTCAGTCTCTCCTGGTACTTCCTCACACAGGTCTCCTTCTCAAGCTCACTTACTCTCACCACCCTCTTCACCCCAACATTCACTCTTCTTTTCTGAAAACCCATACAAATCTTCACCTTAGCCTCCACAAGATAATGATCAGACATCCCTCCAGTTGCACCTCTCAGCACATTAACATCCAGAAGTCTCTCTTTCGCACGCCTGTCAATTAACACGTAATCCAATAACGCTCTCTGGCCATCTCTCCTACTTACATAAGTATACTTATGTATATCTCGCTTTTTAAACCAGGTATTCCCAATCATCAGTCCTTTTTCAGCACATAAATCTACAAGCTCTTCACCATTTCCATTTACAACACTGAACACCCCATGTATACCAATTATTCCCTCAACTGCCACATTACTCACCTTTGCATTCAAATCACCCATCACTATAACCCGGTCTCGTGCATCAAAACCACTAACACACTCATTCAGCTGCTTCCAAAACACTTGCCTCTCATGATCTTTCTTCTCATGCCCAGGTGCATATGCACCAATAATCACCCACCTCTCTCCATCAACTTTCAGTTTTACCCATATTAATCGAGAATTTACTTTCTTACTCTCTATCACATATTCCCACAACTCCTGTTTCAGGAGTATTGCTACTCCTTCCCTTGCTCTTGTCCTCTCACTAACCCCTGACTTTACTCCCCAGACATTCCCAAACCACTCTTCCCCTTTACCCTTGAGCTTCGTTTCACTCAGAGCCAAAACATCCAGGTTCCTTTCCTCAAACATACTACCTATCTCTCCTTTTTTCACATCTTGGTTACATCCACACACATTTAGGCACCCCACTCTGAGCCTTCGAGGAGGATGAGCACTCCCCGCGTGACTCCTTCTTCTGTTTCCCCATTTTAGAAAGTTAATACAAGGAGGGGAGGATTTCCGGCCCCCCGCTCCCGTCCCCTCTAGTCGCTTTCTACGACCCGCGAGGAATACGTGGGAAGTATTCTTTCACCCCTATCCCCAGGGATAATATACATATATATATACATATACACATACACACACATACACATACATACGCACATATACACACACACACATACATATATATACATATGAAAAATGTAAGAAACAATTCAGAAAACTGAAACTTCTAGCTTGAAATGAATGAAAAAAATGAATGTCACATAATGGTTCAACCTCTGGCTATGGAAAAAAAGGAAATGTATAATTTATTTACACAAACGCCACCAGCAGATTTCATCAATTTAACCACTGTATCAATAAGATGTTCTGGAAGGAGGTAAATAAAGTGCGTAAGACAAGGGAGCAAATGGGAACTTCAGTGAAGGGCGCAAATGGGGAGGTGATAACAAGTAGTGGTGATGTGAGAAGGAGATGGAGTGAGTATTTTGAAGGTTTGTTGAATGTGTTTGATGATAGAGTGGCAGATATAGGGTGTTTTGGTCGAGGTGGTGTGCAAAGTGAGAGGGTTAGGGAAAATGATTTGGTAAACAGAGAAGAGGTAGTGAAAGCTTTGCGGAAGATGAAAGCCGGCAAGGCAGCAGGTTTGGATGGTATTGCAGTGGAATTTATTAAAAAAGAGGGTGACTGTATTGTTGACTGGTTGGTAAGGTTATTTAATGTATGTATGACTCATGGTGAGGTGCCTGAGGATTGGCGGAATGCGTGCATAGTGCCATTGTACAAAGGCAAAGGGGATAAGAGTGAGTGCTCAAATTACAGAGGTATAAGTTTGTTGAGTATTCCTGGTAAATTATATGGGAGGGTATTGATTGAGAGGGTGACGGCATGTACAGAGCATCAGATTGGGGAAGAGCAGTGTGGTTTCAGAAGTGGTAGAGGATGTGTGGATCAGGTGTTTGCTTTGAAGAATGTATGTGAGAAATACTTAGAAAAGCAAATGGATTTGTATGTAGCATTTATGGATCTGGAGAAGGCATATGATAGAGTTGATAGAGATGCTCTGTGGAAGGTATTAAGAATATATGGTGTGGGAGGAAAGTTGTTAGAAGCAGTGAAAAGTTTTTATCGAGGATGTAAGGCATGTGTACGTGTAGGAAGAGAGGAAAGTGATTGGTTCTCAGTGAATGTAGGTTTGCGGCAGGGGTGTGTGATGTCTCCATGGTTGTTTAATTTGTTTATGGATGGGGTTGTTAGGGAGGTAAATGCAAGAGTTTTGGAAAGAGGGGCAAGTATGAAGTCTGTTGGGGATGAGAGAGCTTGGGAAGTGAGTCAGTTGTTGTTCGCTGATGAAACAGCACTGGTTGCTGATTCATGTGAGAAACTGCAGAAGCTGGTGACTGAGTTTGGTAAAGTGTGTGGAAGAAGAAAGTTAAGAGTAAATGTGAATAAGAGCAAGGTTATTAGGTACAGTAGGGTTGAGGGTCAAGTCAATTGGGAGGTGAGTTTGAATGGAGAAAAACTGGAGGAAGTGAAGTGTTTTAGATATCTGGGAGTGGATCTGGCAGCGGATGGAACCATGGAAGCGGAAGTGGATCATAGGGTGGGGGAGGGGGCGAAAATTCTGGGGGCCTTGAAGAATGTGTGGAAGTCGAGAACATTATCTCGGAAAGCAAAAATTGGTATGTTTGAAGGAAGAGTGGTTCCAACAATGTTGTATGGTTGCGAGGCGTGGGCTATGGATAGAGTTGTGCGCAGGAGGATGGATGTGCTGGAAATGAGATGTTTGAGGACAATGTGTGGTGTGAGGTGGTTTGATCGAGTGAGTAACGTAAGGGTAAGAGAGATGTGTGGAAATAAAAAGAGCGTGGTTGAGAGAGCAGAAGAGGGTGTTTTGAAGTGGTTTGGGCACATGGAGAGGATGAGTGAGGAAAGATTGACCAAGAGGATATATGTGTCGGAGGTGGAGGGAACAAGGAGAAGAGGGAGACCAAATTGGAGGTGGAAAGATGGAGTGAAAAAGATTTTGTGTGATCGGGGCCTGAACATGCAGGAGGGTGAAAGGAGGGCAAGGAATAGAGTGAATTGGAGCGATGTGGTATACCGGGGTTGACGTGCTGTCAGTGGATTGAATCAAGGCATGTGAAGCGTCTGGGGTAAGCCATGGAAAGCTGTGTAGGTATGTATATTTGCGTGTGTGGACGTATGTATATACATGTGTATGGGGGGGGTTGGGCCATTTCTTTCGTCTGTTTCCTTGCGCTACCTCGCAAACGCGGGAGACAGCGACAAAGTATAATAATAAATAATAAAAAAAACTTGTACTTTTATCATCACTTCTTGGAAGACTTCTTCAGACAGATATTTTGGCCTGTAAGGTTTCTGTGAAATACACATGATGTCCACACAAGAAGAATTGTCTTTATAACTATGATATAGGGGTTGATATAAACTAAACCATAGATTCTTGGTTAAGTGTAAAGTTTTAAAGCCCATAGACACCCTTTTGTCATCAACTCTTAGAAGACTTCTTCAAGAGATAAACATAGGATAGAGTTAAGTGGAATGATGAGGTTTACAGATCTGCTGTCAGTTGACTGAACCAGGACATGTGATGCGACCAGAGGAAATCATAGAAAGGTCTTTGGGACTTGTTTGTGGATATGAAATCGTGGTTTCATTACATTTCACATGACAGTTAGAGAATAAAAGTGAGCAAATGTTGTCTTTTTTTCATCTGTTCCTGGCACTGCTCTGTCAGCAAGGAACTTCTCTCTTTACATCTCTCTATTGTTCAAGCAACTCTTTCATATTAGCCAAACCTGGGCTCTACATTATGATGAATCTTTTAGATGAATTTTTTCTCTAAGTACTCTTCTTCTTGTGGGTATGCTGTTATTGCTCACAGGACAAATTAACAGAGGGGAGAAATGTAGGTTTTAAAGTTTGAAGAACATTTCTTCTCAAAATCAGTGTCACGCAAGCAATTTTCTGGTCATCCTCCTACCCTGTCATACCTTCCATTCTTTCTTCTCAAAGCACCCTTTTCTTTACCACTGATGTCAAATTTTGAGTTGATGCACATATATGGATACTGAGCTGCTGGATGGATCATTCTCCCTAGAATGAATGGGTTGGTGATTCATCACTGACGTGAACTTTGGATGAAGGTAAGCCTAAAACATGAGAGCTGTTGCCACTATGGGTTAATGGTGTGTGACAGGTGGGGAATTCTTACAGAATCCCACCAGCCAAGCAGGGCATTAGAAGATCCTTTTCCCAAAACATCTAAGAGATATCTTACTATTTGTGGGACACTGCCAATCTTTGATGTCCTAGAACTCCCATCAAGGGGATAACCATGGCAAAAAAGTCTTCTCTTATCCTTGTCCTTTCATGCCTCCCTCTCATACACCATTCCACTCATTCTTCCCCCCATTTCTATCCCTCCAGTACTCTTCCAATATTTTTTCCCATTTCCCTTATAAAGAAAAGCTTTTAAACTTCAAAATCAACATTTATGTGATAGTTACTCTTTCTGCCATTTTAAACCTCTCAGAAATTAAGTGAGATCTTGGAAGTTTGTTTCCATTGTTTTTCTGTGTTTATTTTTCTTTAGAGTATATGGTTGATTGTACAGCAATAAGACTCTGATTCACAAGAAATATCTGTTTCAAGAGAAATGAAAAAGTGTTTGAGGTTGATCCTGAGTGATGGTTAATTTCATTCTAGGAAAAAAAAGTATATAGTATAAAAGAGTATATTTTGTATTAGATGTACGAATGGATTTATTATATCAGTAAATGTATGCGTTTTATTTACTTATTGTTTGTTATATGTTGGAGGACTGCTGAATGTGTTAGTTTAGGTGTGTGTAATGTGTTTGGGATGAGGTGAAATGTGGAGTAAAATGAGTTTCTTAAGAAAGAATTTGAGAACATTGTTGACAGGTTAGTCAGGCTGTTCACCATTCATATTCCCCATAGCTGAGTTGCCTTAGGATTGGTAGAACTGCATGTACAAAGGCAAGGTGGATAAAAATGTGTATATGAACTTGAGTGGTGTAACTTTGTTAAGTATAATTGGTAAGGTGTTTAGAAGAGAGGATGGTGTCAAGTACAGAGCAGCTGACCAAGGAGGGCATTTCAGGAAAGGTATGGTCTGTTTAGATGATATATTTGCTTTGAAGAATGTATGCAAGAACTGTGTACCAAAGGAGAGTATACAGTAGGTTTGACAAAGAAGTCACATGAAAGGCACTATAGATATGGGATTCATGGAAAGTTCCTTGATGCATTGAGGAGGTTTTACTGGAAAGCTGTGGCTTATGTGAAAGTAGAAGGGAAGAGGGTGAATGGTTTCTGGTGAACATAGGTCTGTTACAAGGGTGTGTGATTTGCCTGGCTGTTAATCTCTTTATGGATGATATGACTTGGTCAGAAAGGGTATCAGTGCAAGGGTAGGGCTGCAATATAGTGGATGTGCATGAGAGATGAGTCAGTTGTTTTTGGATAACATGGCTCTGGTGGCTGACATCTAAGAGAAACTGTAGAGACTGGTGACAGAGTTTAGGAGAGTGTGTGAAAGAAGAAAGTTGAAAGTCATTTTGCACAAAAGTAAGGTAATGAGATGCATTAGCAGGGTGGATGGGAGAGTTCAAATGTCATTACAAATAAAAAGGACTTAGAGGAAGTACCTAGGTATCTACCTACATACATAAGATAAGATTTTGCAGGAAAGGCAGGATAGATGATGGCTCTTATCATATGTCCTGCTTGTTGGATGATATGGTGTCTTTCAACTGCCACTTCTGATAATTTAATCTTATAACATACTGGGTACCATGGAATCCTCTAAGCTCATTTAGAGGAAGATGCAGTGACCAACCTGCAAGATACTAGCCTAAATTTAGTCTTATTTTGCCTTGTCTCTCATTCTTTAGTTTTTACTTGATTGGGGTTGAATTTATTAATCATATATCTTACCAGCACTGGTGCCTAAAGCTATATTAGTCAGGATGTATGGTTGTCCATTTATTTATAGAGATACTTAAGGGGCATATCAGATGAACGTTGAAATACTTGTGTGTATGAGATTAGTATTAGCAGTTTTACTGTAAATGTTGTTTGGCCCCTGGGCAAGAAAGTCATTTAGAGCTCTTTAGATGCATAATTTTGATGACCTATGTATAAGTAATCAAAACTGTTTCTATTTCAGTGTCACTTTCCCTGTCCATGAAAGCAATTAAAGTATCTTAATACAATATTGATTATACGAGTAAGATAGAATTTTGAGGATTCAAGTATGGGGCCTTGGGCAATAACCCAGTTTGTCCTCAACAACAGCTCATACTGATGTTATCGTAATGGGTATTAGCATAGTTTAAAATGATAACAGGTGATGTTTAGTGTGATTTATATTCTGTATCAGGCAGAAGATCCTTACCTCGACTCCAACCGTGCTATACTTTGTGTGGAGACTATTTTGGAGCATCTGGGAAAACGGCGGCTTGTTATAACTGATTTGCATTCCCACTTCCATATGAAAATTACTGTAACCAAGGAGATGATCATCCTCTGGAATACATACAGAGAAAATATCCAGAAGGTAAGAAGATAAGAAGAGCTCAGCCTTTCAAACAGTTTGAGTATTTTACTATTCTCATTTTTATTATTATTCATTTATTTGCCTACTTTTTCTCAAGAAGGGCATTTAAGCACTTGATAACTTGTTTTTGTAATTGTATTGCATCACGTCAATCACTTGAATAAGGCTTATGCTAATAGGAAGTTTGCAGCACAGTGCCAGAAATGCTTAAGTATTGTGTTTGGTATTGATTTATATCTTAATTCTTAAGAGAAATTTGCTGTAAAATTGCACTATCAAAGTGAGTTATAATGATTGCTAATGGCATTGGATACCAGGGCCATATGCTTAGTGAGTATTTACTAATTGCATGGGATACCAGGGGCCACATCCATAATTAGAGTGTATATGATTTTAGATATAGGGTGTTTTGGTCGAGGTGGTGTGCAAAGTGAGAGGGTTAGGGAAAATGATTTGGTAAACAGAGAAGAGGTAGTAAAAGCTTTGCGGAAGATGAAAGCCGGCAAGGCAGCAGGTTTGGATGGTATTGCAGTGGAATTTATAAAAAAAGGGGGTGACTGTATTGTTGACTGGTTGGTAAGGTTATTTAATGTATGTATGACTCATGGTGAGGTGCCTGAGGATTGGCGGAATGCGTGCATAGTGCCATTGTACAAAGGCAAAGGGGATAAGAGTGAGTGCTCAAATTACAGAGGTATAAGTTTGTTGAGTATTCCTGGTAAATTATATGGGAGGGTATTGATTGAGAGGGTGACGGCATGTACAGAGCATCAGATTGGGGAAGAGCAGTGTGGTTTCAGAAGTGGTAGAGGATGTGTGGATCAGGTGTTTGCTTTGAAGAATGTATGTGAGAAATACTTAGAAAAGCAAATGGATTTGTATGTAGCATTTATGGATCTGGAGAAGGCATATGATAGAGTTGATAGAGATGCTCTGTGGAAGGTATTAAGAATATATGGTGTGGGAGGCAAGTTGTTAGAAGCAGTGAAAAGTTTTTATCGAGGATGTAAGGCATGTGTACGTGTAGGAAGAGAGGAAAGTGATTGGTTCTCAGTGAATGTAGGTTTGCGGCAGGGGTGTGTGATGTCTCCATGGTTGTTTAATTTGTTTATGGATGGGGTTGTTAGGGAGGTAAATGCAAGAGTCTTGGAAAGAGGGGCAAGTATGAAGTCTGTTGGGGATGAGAGAGCTTGGGAAGTGAGTCAGTTGTTGTTCGCTGATGATACAGCGCTGGTGGCGGATTCATGTGAGAAACTGCAGAAGCTGGTGACGGAGTTTGGTAAAGTGTGTGGAAGAAGAAAGTTAAGAGTAAATGTGAATAAGAGCAAGGTTATTAGGTACAGTAGGGTTGAGGGTCAAGTCAATTGGGAGGTGAGTTTGAATGGAGAAAAACTGGAGGAAGTGAAGTGTTTTAGATATCTGGGAGTGGATCTGGCAGCGGATGGAACCATGGAAGCGGAAGTGGATCATAGGGTGGGGGAGGGGGCAAAAATTTTGGGAGCCTTGAAAAATGTGTGGAAGTCGAGAACATTATCCCGGAAAGCAAAAATGGGTATGTTTGAAGGAATAGTGGTTCCAACAATGTTGTATGGTTGCGAGGCGTGGGCTATGGATAGAGTTGTGCGCAGGAGGATGGATGTGCTGGAAATGAGATGTTTGAGGACAATGTGTGGTGTGAGGTGGTTTGATCGAGTAAGTAACGTAAGGGTAAGAGAGATGTGTGGAAATAAAAAGAGCGTGGTTGAGAGAGCAGAAGAGGGTGTTTTGAAGTGGTTTGGGCACATGGAGAGAATGAGTGAGGAAAGATTGACCAAGAGGATATATGTGTCGGAGGTGGAGGGAACGAGGAGAAGAGGGAGACCAAATTGGAGGTGGAAAGATGGAGTGAAAAGGATTTTGTGTGATCGGGGCCTGAACATGCAGGAGGGTGAAAGGAGGGCAAGGAATAGAGTGAATTGGAGCGATGTGGTATACAGGGGTTGACGTGCTGTCAGTGGATTGAATCAAGGCATGTGAAGCGTCCGGGGTAAACCATGGAAAGCTGTGTAGGTATGTATATTTGCGTGTGTGGACGTATGTATGTACATGTGTATGGGGGGGGGTTGGGCCATTTCTTTCGTCTGTTTCCTTGCGCTACCTCGCAAACGCGGGAGACAGCGACGAGGTATAAAAAAAAAAAAAAAAAAAAAAAAAAAAAAAAATGATTTTAGAAGTATCCTTAACATCTAAAGATGATGTTAAATATTTTCATGTTGGTGGGTGTAGCTTTATGTTGATCACCTTAATACCCCGTGTCAGTTGATAGGGCTAAAGTTCAAAGACCTAACCAACCAACATTTGGAATACTTACCAGGACTTTGTTTTACAGATGCAGTCTGAAATGTCTGGAATGGAACGTGACTTCTGTCCACTCTTAAGAGGAGACACAGCAAACCCTGAGGGCTTAGCTGACAGTCTGGAGCAGAGACTAAACATTTATGTTTCAGCTGTAAAGAAGACACAAGAAGATATTCAGAATATGATGACAAGAGCAGAAGTCATGTCATACAAAGGTGAGTGCATTTTGTAGTGGAGGGTGTTACAGAACATGGATGGAATGGATTAAGAATAGTGTAGGTGAAAGGAAAGATTTGGATTGTGAAATATGCATGGATATGTGTATATGTGCTTGTGAATATGAAGACTATGAGGTAAGGATGAAATGAAGCTTTTCTAGAGGAATTTGAATGACTGTATGAATGGCTTTGAGAATGTGAGAAACATGGTCATACTGGGTGATATGAATGTGAAAGTGGGATGTGATAGAATTAGTGAGATAGCTGGGAAATGGGTAGTGCCTGGAGTAAATGAGATGGGATGCTATCATGTGGATTTTTGTGCTGAGAGGGGTTTATTCTTTACAAACACCTTTTTTTTGGAACAAGATGATACACAGATATACATGGATGAGGAATGATGGATGAAAGATTGAAAAAGGCTGTGAGAGCATTCTTTGGAGACTGACCATTTTGCAGTTCTTGCGGGATGAGGATCAGGGAGAAGTGGAGGTATGTTGTAAGGTTGAATGGAGAGGGAAAAGTCTTGGCAAGCAAGAAGATGGATCAGGAAAAATACAGGTAGGAGTATGGAAGGAAGATGACTGAAAGCTTGGATGGAAGTGCAGTGAATGTAGGAATGCAGTCATGTGTGAATGAGGTGTTTGAAATGTTTGGAGAAGTACTGTAAAGGTTGTAGAATCTAGTTGGATAGAAGATAATGAGATACAGGAATATAAAGGGCAATGCATGGTGGACAGAAAAGATTAGAAATGCTGTGGAAGAGAAGGAAAAGGCATATGATAGATTGCTCATTAGGAATGTACCAGTAGAAGTTCAGCAAAGGAGGAGGGAAGAATGCAAAATATGTAAGTGGAATGTTAATAAGCTGATAGAGGAAAGCAAAGAAAGAGTAGATGAAGATTTTGAAAGAAAGTTAAGTAAAAAGTTTTGGGATGATAAGAAACTATACTTGAAGGAGATGAAAAAGGAAAAAGGTGGATTTAAGAGTGGAAATGTTGATGTGAGAAGTAAGGAAGGGGAATAGCTGAATCAAAAGGAGGAAGAGAAAGGAAGGTGAAAGATTATTTTGAGGAACTGTTGAATGTAGGAGAAGGGAAGGCAGCAGTTTTTACATGCATGGGTATGGAGGAGGGAAGGAAGAGGATGCAATTGGAGGGGCCTATAGTAAAGAGGAAGATAAGAAGGGCAATAATGAGGTAGGAAAGGCATCAGGAGTGGATGGGGTTATGTATGAAATGCTGAAGTATGGAGGAGAAAGTGTGATCGAGTGGATGCATCTTATATGTAATCTAGCATGAATACAGCAGGTTGTACCTGGGGACTGGGGGAAAGCTGATTTTGTTCCTTTGTTCATAGGAAAAAGTGCGAAGGTTGTATTTAGCAATTATCGAGGAATAAGTCTTTTAAGTATACCAGGAAAAGTGTATGCAAGAGTATTAATTGATAGAATGATGGAAGTAACTGAATACAGAATAAGTGAAGAGCATGGGGGTTGTAGGAAAGGTAGGGAATATGTGGATCAGATTTTTGTAGTAAAGATGACTGTGGAAAAGTATTTAGCGAAAGGTAAGAAGTTGTATGAGCTCCTATGGATCTGAAGAAAGCATATGAAAGTCGACTGTGATACATGTAGGTGTGAGGCAGAGCTGTGTGATGTCAATGTGGTATAGGGTAGCGACAGGAATGGATGAAGGCTAGCAAGTATGAATATATTCATTTATTTATCTATTATACTTTGTCGCTGTCTTCCATATTAGCGAGGCAGTGCGAGGGAACAGACGAAAGAATGGCCCAACCCACCCACTGTACACATGTATATACATACACGTCCACACACTCACATATACATACCTATACATCTCAATGTATACATATATATGCACACACAGACCTATACATATATACACATGTACATAATTCATACTGTCTGCCCTTATTCATTCCTGTAGCCACTCTACCACAGATGAAATGACAACCCCCTCCCCCCGCATATTGTCCTCAAACATATCATTTCCAGTACATACATTCTCACATACATTCTTCAAAGCAAACATCTGATCCATGCATCCTCTACCACTTCTGAAACCACACTGCTCTTCCCCAATCTGATGCTCTGTACATGCCTTCACCCTCTCAATCAATACCCTTCCATATAACTTCCCAGGAATACTCAACAAACTTATACCTCTGTAATTTGAGCGCCTTTGTACAGTGGCACTATGCAAGCATTCCGCCAATCCTCAGACACCTACATTAGATAACCTTACCAACCAGTCAACAGTACAGTCACCCCTTTTTTTAATGAATTTCACTGCAATACCATCCAGACCCGCTGCCTTGCCGGCTTTCATCTTCCGCAAAGCTTTTACTACCTCTTCTCTGTTTACCAAATTATTCTCCCAACCCTCTCACTTTGCACACCACCTCGACCAAAACACCCTATATCTGCCACTCTGTCATCAAACACATTCAACAAACCTTCAAAATACTCTCTCCATCTCCTTCTCACATCACCACTACTTGTTATCACCTCCCCGTTAGCCCCCTTCACCGATGTTCCCATTTGTTCCCTTGTCTTGTGCACTTTATTTACCTCCTTCCAAAACATCTTTTTATTCTCCTAAAAATATAAAATCTCCCTAAAATTTAGTGATACTCTCTCACCCCAACTCTCATTTGCTCTCTTTTTCACCTCTTGCACCTTTCTCTTGACCTCCTGCCTCTTTCTTTTATACATCTCCCACTTGTTTGCATTTTTTCCCTGCAAAAATCGTCCAAATGCCTCTCTCTTCTCTTTCACTAATAATCTTACTTCTTCATCCCACCACTCACTACCCTTTCTAATCTGCCCACCTCCCATGCTTCTCATGCCAAAAGCATCTTTTGCACAAGCCATCACTGCTTCCCTAAATACATCCCATTCCTCCCCCACTCCCCTTACGTCCTTTGCTCTCACCTTTTTCCATTCTGTACTCAGTCTCTCCTTGTACTTCTTCACACAAGTCTCCTTCCCAAGCTCACTTGCTCTCACCACTCTCTTCACCCCAACATTCTCTCTTCTTTTCTGAAAACCTCTACAAATCTTCACCTTAGCCTCCACAAGATAATCATCAGACATCCCTCCAGTTGCTCCTCTCAGCACGTTAACATCCAAAAGTCTCTCTTTCGCGCACCTATCAATTAACACATAATCCAATAATGCTCTCTGGCCATCTCTCTTACTTACATACGTATACTTATGTTCCTATGAGTCCACGGGGAAAATGAAACACAAAAAGTTCCCAAGTGCACTTTCGTGTAATAATCACATCATCAGGGGAGACACAAGAGAGGAATATAACAGTCAGTTGATATACATTGAAGAGACGAAGCTAGGACGCCATTTGGTAAACATGTTTAAATAAACATGTTTACCAAATGGCGTCCTAGCTTCGTCTCTTCGATGTATATCAACTGACTGTTATATTCCTCTCTTGTGTCTCCCCTGATGATGTGATTATTACACGAAAGTGCACTTGGGAACTTTTCGTGTTTTATTTTCTCCGTGGACTCATAGGAATATCTTGATCACGCGCAAAATTGTGATCCTTTCCAACATGTATACTTATGTATATCTCTCATTTTAAACCAGGTATTCCCAATCACCAGTCCTTTTTCAGCACATAAATCTACAAGCTCTTCACTATTTCCATTTACAACACTGAACACCCCATGTACATCAATTATTCCCTCAACTGCCACATTACTCACCTTTGCATTCAAATCACCCATCACTATAACCCGGTCTCGTGCATCAAAACAACTAACACACTCACTCAGCTGCTCCCAAAACATTTGCCTCTCATGATCTTTATCTCATGCCCAGGTGCATATGCACCAACAATCACCCATCTCTCTCCATCCACTTTCAGTTTTACCCATATCAGTCTAGAGTTTACTTTCTTACACTCTATCACATACTCCCACCACTCCTGTTTCAGGAGTCTTGCTACTCCTCCCCTTGCTCTTATCCTCTCACTAACCCCTGACTTTACTCCCAAGACATTCCCAAACTACTCTTCCCCTTTACCCTTGAGCTTCATTTCACTCAGAGCCAAAACATCCTGGTTCCTTTCCTCAAACATACTACCTATCTCTCCTTTTTTCTCATCTTAGTTACATCCACACACATTTAGACACCCCAATCTGAGCCTTCGAGGAAGATGAGCACTCCCTGCGTGACTCCTTCTGTTTCCCCTTTTAGAAAGTTAAAATACAAGGAGGGGAGGGTTTCTAGCCCCCCGCTCCCGTCCCCTTTAGTCGCCTTCTACGACACGTGAGGAATGCCTGGGAAGTATTCTTTCTCCCCTATCCCCAGGGATATGAATATATATTTATATTTATTTATTTTGCTTTGTCGTTGTCTCCCGCATTAGCGAGGTAGCGCAAGGAAACAGATGGCCCAACCCACCCACATACACATGTATATACATACACATCCACACTCGCAAATATATATATTTATACATCTCAACGTATACATATATATACACACACAGACATATACATGTATACACATGTACATAATTCATACTGTGTGCCTTTATTTATTCCCTTCACCACTCCGCAACACATGAAATAAAAACCCCCTCCCCCTCATGTGTGCGAGGTAGCGCTAGGAAAAGACAACAAAGGCCACATTCGTTCACACACAGTCTCTAGCTGTCATGTAATAATGCACTGAAACCACAGCTCCCTTTCCACATCCAGGCCCCACAGAACTTTCCAGGGTTTACCCCAGACACTTCACATGCCCTGGTTCAATCCACTAACAGCACGTCGACCCCGGTATACCACAAAGTTCCAATTTACTCTATTCCTTGCACGCCTTTCATCCTCCTGCATGTTCAGGCCGCGATCACTCAACATCTTTTTCACTCCATGTTTCCACCTCCAATTGGGTCTCCCACTTCTCATTCCCTCCACCTTTGACACATATCCTCTTGGTCAATCTTTCCTCACTCATTCTCTCCATGTGACCAAACCATTTCAAAACACCCTCTTCTGCTCTCTCAATCACACTCTTTTTAATACCACACATCTCTCTTACCCTATTATTACTTACTCGACCAAACAACCTTACACCACATATTGTCCTCAAACATCTCATTTCCAGCACATCCACCCTTCTCCGCACAACTCTATCTATAGCCCACGCCTCGCAGCCATATAACATTGTTGGAACCACTATTCCTTCAAACATACCCATTTTTGCTTCCTGAGATAATGTTCTCGACTTCCACACATTCCTCAACACTCCTAGAACTTTCGCCCCCTCCCCCACCCTATGATTCACTTCCGCTTCCATGGTTCCATCCGCTGCCAAATCCACTCCCAGATATCTAAAACACTTCACTTCCTCCACTTTTTCTCCATTCAAACTTACCTCCCAATTGACTTCTCCCTCAACCCTACTGTACCTAATAACCTTGCTCTTACTCACATTTACTCTCAGCTTTCTTCATTCACACACTTTACCAAACTCAGTCACCAGCTTCTGCAGTTTCTCACATGAATCAGCCAACAGCGCTGAATCATCAGCGCACAACAACTGACTCACTTCCCAAGCTCTCTCATCCACAACAGGCTGCATACTTGCCCCGCTTTCCTAAACTCTTGCATTCACCTCCCTAACAACCCCATCCATAAACAAATTAAACAACCATGGAGACATCATACACCCCTGCAGCAAACCAACATTCACTGAGAACCAATCACTTTCCTCTCTTCCTACACGTACACAGTGAAAAACTTTTCACTGCTTCTAACAACTTGCCTCCCACACCATACATTCATAATACCTTCCACATAGCATCTCTATCAACTCTATCATATGCCTTCTCCAGATCCATAAATGCTACATACAAATCCATTTGCTTTGCTAACTATTTCTCACACTCTTCAAAGCAAACACCTGATCCACACATCCTCTACCACTTCTGAAACCACACTGCTCTTCTCCAATCTCATGCTCTGTACATGCCTTCACCCTCTCAATCAATACCCTCCCATATAATTTCCCAGGAATGCTCAACAAACTTATATGTAGGCATATATTCATAACTGTGTTGCAGATGTTGATAAAACATATATAAACAGTAGCTTATAACTTTGTAGCGGATGTCATATAGGAAGGATTGAATAAATTTTGATAGGAGCTTATGTTATGTTTGATTTTTTCTCTAATACTATAGATTAAGAGCTATATCCTATAACAGGAAAACCAGTTCACCTCTATGCTGTTTACAGACAACTTACCATGTTGTGAGAGGCTTCTACTTGGGCCTAGACAAAGAAAGACTTATTTTTGAGTTTAGACTGGGTAAGCCTGTGACATGCTTCCCAACCGCTACTTTAATCATTGCACCATAATGAATTAAGCCTGCTAGCCAGGGAAGATGAACTTGAGATGAGATATTACCCTCAATTAATGCTGTTTGGCAACTTGGCAGAATCATCCAGACAGTAACATAGTAATGCTATTGTGTGTTTAGTGAAGTGTTTATTATGCAGTTGTTGTCTGATGAAGACCATGACGACTTTGAGTGAGTCCCCATCAAGTTATACCTATCCTCTGTGATTAATTTCTTTGAAATTACATCCTATTCTCTTTACCAGGTGATGAGGGTGGACAACGAGATGAAGTAATTGGTTCCCTGCTTCAGCTCTACCAGAATCTGCAAAATAAGGCCACTGAATACCAGATCTTGGGTCACATGCTCATGCAGTGGTGTAGGAACATTGCTGAGGTTAGCTTTCAATTAAGAATTTGTATATAAACAAGTATGCCTTTTTCACAGTAATGTATCGCTTACCATACAAACAATTTTACTTCCTCGTATTTTTCTTTGCCTTATTTAATATCTTTATTCACATTTTTTACTCCTTCTAGCCTTAGCTTTCAGTTTCTAGCAAATAATGCACAGTATTGATATTACATACAGTTGTGTATACAGTATTAGGTGTTCTCGGACTCTGCCGAATCAAGTGTATACTGCAAAGGAAAAGTCACCTTTGGCAAGGCTGTATCATTGGGAGCACAGTCCCATCAAAGAACTTCTCACTTCAGTGGAGTCCTCATATCCATGATCCTGGAAGTGATGCAGTCTTGGGTTGCAGGAGCCTTTGGAAAGATGTACTAGATAAGTCGATAACTCCAGGACTTTTCCTTAGGAAGAGGTCCTGGGGTAATTATGGATATATGATTATGGATGGGGTTGTTAGGGAGGTAAATGCAAGAGTTTTGGAAAGAGGGGCAAGTATGAAGTCTGTTGGGGATGAGAGAGCTTGGGAAGTGAGTCAGTTGTTGTTCACTGATGATGCAGCGCTGGTGGCTGATTCATGTGAGAAACTGCAGGAGCTGGTGACTGAGTTTGGTAAAGTGTGTGAAAGAAGAAAGTTAAGAGTAAATGTGAATAAGAGCAAGGTGATTAGGTACAGTAGGGTTGAGGGTCAAGTCAATTGGGAGGTAAGTTTGAATGGAGAAAAACTGGAGGAAGTAAAGTGTTTTAGATATCTGGGAGTGGATCTGGCAGTGGATGGAACCATGGAAGCGGAAGTAGATCATAGGGTGGGGGAGGGGGCGAAAATCCTGGGAGCCTTGAAGAATGTGTGGAAGTTGAGAACATTATCTCGGAAAGCAAAAATGGGTATGTTTGAAGGAATAGTGGTTCCAACAATGTTGTGTGGTTGCGAGGTGTGGGCTATGGATAGAGTTGTGCGCAGGAGGATGGATGTGCTGGAAATGAGATGTTTGAGGACAATGTGTGGTGTGAGGTGGTTTGATCGAGTAAGTAACGTAAGGGTAAGAGAGATGTGTGGAAATAAAAAGAGCGTGGTTGAGAGAGCAGAAGAGGGTGTTTTGAAATGATTTGGGCTCATGGAGAGAATGAGTGAGGAAAGATTGACCAAGAGGATATATGTGTCGGAGGTGGAGGGAACGAGGAGAAGTGGGAGACCAAATTGGAGGTGGAAAGATGGAGTGAAAAAGATTTTGTGTGATCGGGGCCTGAACATGCAGGAGGGTGAAAGGAGGGCAAGGAATAGAGTGAATTGGATCGATGTGGTATACCGGGGTTGACGTGCTGTCAGTGGATTGAATCAGGGCATGTGAAGCGTCTGGGGTGAACCATGGAAAGCTGTGTAGGTATGTATATTTGCATGTGTGGACATATGTGTGTATACATTGTGTATGGGGGTGGGTTGGGCCATTTCTTTCGTCTGTTTCCTTGCGCTACCTCGCAAACGCGGGAGACAGCGACAAAGAAAAAAAAAAATAATGTATACGGTGTATGCAGTTTTGTGTTTTGACTTCAAAGATTATTAAAACACAGATTTCACCAAGTATCTCTGCTTCAATAAAACTTTTTATTGTTTAGTAGTAGTGTGAATAGCTGCTAAAAAGCTGTATGTTGGTTTTAATAGTAAAACTAGTGAAGCTGTTATAAGTTTATATTAAAAGAAATAAATGCTCAAGAAAAAAATAGGAAATTAGGACTAAGTGAAATGGAAATTATGAGTATTTTAAGACAATATGGCAGACCTTTTTAACCTTCTGAGGATTGTTCTTGTATCATATTCAGGGAATGGTGCACGCAGTACCCACTCCACATGCTGGCCTGATTTTCCTGCTTGTGTTTGAATGATCTCACACTCCCTTTACTGATTAGAGGCTTGAATAGATACCAAATGTCACCCCCAACTCTAACAAGCTTGCAGGAATATCAACAGGGCTCAGTTACCCAGAGGTAACCGAGTTGGGATAACACTTATGTGCTCCCCCTATGTGTCTTTGCCTTACTGCTGTGTAAACATATTAGATTTTTTTAGTTCGTATGATGAAAACACAAGGTATTCCTAATCACCAGTCTTTTAAATGCACAGATCCACAATCTCTTCATCATTTCCATTTATAACACTGAATACTCCACTTACACCAATTATACCCTCAGCTGCCACATTACTCACCTTTTCATTTAAATCCCCCATCACTAATTCCCAGTCTCATGCATCAAAGCTGCTGACACACTCAATTGCTCCCAAAATACTTGCCTCTCATGATCTTTCTTCTCATGACTGGGTGCAGAAGCACCAATAACCACCCATCTCTCTCCATCCACTTCCAGTTTTACCAACATCAATCTAGAATTTACTTTCTTATACTCCATGACACACGGTGTATGCGTTTTGTGTTTTGACTTCAAAGATTATTAAAACAGACAGATTTCACCAAGTATCTCTGCTTCAATAAAACTTTTTTTTGTTTAGTAGTAGTGTGAATATCTGCTAAAAAGGAGTAGTGCTACTCCTTCCTTAGCTCTTGCCCTCTCACCAACCCCTGACTTTACTCCTAAGACTTTTCCAAACCATTCTTCCCCTTTATTCTTGAGCTTCGTTCCACTCAAAGCCAGAACATCAAGGTTCCTTTCCTCAAACATACTACTTATCTCTCCTTTCTTCTCATCTTGATTACATCCACACATATTTAGACACCCCAATCTGAGTCTTCGAGGAGGATGAGTACTGCCCGCTTGACTCCTTCTGTTTCCCCTTTAAGAAATTGAAATACAAGTATACAAATGTAAGTAGGAGAGACATTCAAAGGGCATTATTGGATTACATGTTAATTGATAGGCGTGTAAAAGAGAGACTTTTGGGTGTTAATGGGCTGAGAGGGGCAGCTGGAGGGATGTCTGATCACTGTCTTGTGGAGGCGAAGGTAAAGAGGTTTTCAAAAAAGAAAAGGAAAAATTGGGGAGAAGAGTGGTGTAAGTGAGCTTGGTAAGGACACTTGTGTAAGGAAGTACCAGGAGAGATTGATTGTAGAATGGCAAAAGGTGAGAGCTCATGACGTGAGGAGATTGGGTGAGGAATGGGATATATTTGGGGAAGCAGTGATGGCATGTGCAAAAGATGCATGTGGCATGAGAGAGGTGGGAAGTGGGCAGATTAGAAAGAGTGGTGGAAGGAAGAAGTAAAGTCATTAGTGAAAGAAGAAAGAGAAGTGTTTGGACAGTACTTACAAGGAAGGAGTGCAAATGACTGGGTGATGTATAAAAGAACGCAGCAGGAGGCCAAGAGGAAGGTGCAAGGGTTGAAAAAGAGGGCAAATGAGAGCAGGGGTGAAAGAGTATTATTAAACTGTAGTGAGAATAAAAAGATGTTATGGAAATAGGTGAATAACATGCATAAGACAAGAGAACAAATGGGAACATCATTGAAGAGGGCAAGGGGGTAAATAATAATAGGTAGGGTTGAAGTGAGAAGATGATGGAGTATTTTGAAGGTTTGTTGAATGTGTGATGCTAAAGTGGCATATGTAGGATGTTTTGGTTGGGATGGTGAGCAAATCGAGAGGATGAGGGGGAGTGGTTTGGTTAAGAGAGAAGAGATAGTGAAAGCTTTATGGAAGATGAAATCCAGCAAGGCGGTGGTTTTTGATGGTGTTGCAGTTGAATTTATTAAGGAAGGGGGTGACTATTGTTGATTGGTTGGTAAGTATATTAAATGTATGTATGGATCATGGTGAAGTGCCTCAGGATTGGCAGAATGTGTGCATAGTACCATTGTACAAAGGCAAAGAGGATAAAGGTGAGTGTTCAAACTACAGAGGCATAAGTTTGTTGACTGTACCTGGAAAATTATATGGGAAGGTTTTGATTGAGAGGGTGAAGGCATGTACAGAGCATCAGATTGGAGAAGAGCAGTGTGGTTTTAGAAGTGGTAGAGGATGTGTGGATCAGGTGTTTGCTTTGAAGAATGTGTGTGAGAAATACTAAGAAAAACAGGTGGATTTGTATGAGGCATTTATGGATCTGGAGAAGGCATATGATAGGGTTGATGAAAATGCTTTTTTTTAGGGTCTTAAGAGTGTATGGTGTGGGATGTAAGCTGCTAGAAGCAGTGAAAAGTTTTTATCAAGGGTGTAAGAAGGTATGTGTATGAGTAGGAAGAGAGGAAAGTGATTGGTTCCCAGTGAATGTTAGTCTGTGTCAGGGGTGTGTGATGTCTCCATGGTTGTTTATTTTGTTTATGGTTAGGGTGGTAAGGGAGGTAAATGCAAGAGTGTTGGAGAGAGGGGCGAGTACGCAGTCTGTTGTGGATGAGAGGACCTGAAAAGTGAGTCAGTTGTTGTATGCTGATGATACAGCTCTGGTGGCTGATTTAGGTGAGAAACTGCAGAAGTTGATGACTGAATTTGGAAAAGTGTGTGAAAGAAAGTTGGGAGTGAATGTGAATTAGAGCAAGGTTATTAGGTTCATTAGGGTTGAGGGACAAGTAAATTGGGATGTAAGTATGAATGGAGAAAAATTGAAGGAAGTGAAGAGTTTTAGGTATCTGGGATTTGACTTAACAGTGAATGGAACCATGGAAGCGGAAGTGAGTCACAGGGTGTGGGATGAGGTGAAGGTTTTGGGAGCAATGAAGAATGTGTGGAAGGAGAGAACTTTATCTCGGAGAGCAAAAATGGGTATGTTTGAAAGAATAGTAGTTCCTACAATATTATATGGTTGCGAGGCTTGGGCTGTGCAGAGGAGGGTGGATGTGTTGGAAAGGAAATGTTTGAGGCGTGTGGTTTGTGGTGTGAGGTGGTTTGATTGAGTAAACAGTGAAAGGGTAAGAGAGATGTGTGGAAATGAAAAGAGTATGGCTGAGAGAGCAGAAGAGGGTGTGTTGAATTGATTTGGACATATGGAGAGAATGAGAGAGGAAAGGCTGACAGAGAGGATATATGTGTCAGAGGTGAAGGGAACAAGGAGAGGTGGGCGACCAAATTGGAGGTGGAAGGATGGAGTGAAAAAAATTTTGAGTGAATGGGGCCTGAACATGCAGGAGGGTGAGAGGTGTCCAAGGAATAGAGTGAATTGGAACAATGTGGTATACCAGGGTCAACATGCTGCCAGTGGACTGAACGAGGGCATATGAAGCAGTTGAGGTAAACCATGGAAAGGTCTGTGTGGCCTGGATGTGGAAAAGCCTGTGCTTTTGGTGGATTACACATGACATCTAGAGACTGAGTGTGGATGAATATGGGCTTTTTTTTTCTGTTTTCTTGGCACTACCTCAATGAAGCAGAGGGTAGAGATGCTGTTTTACTGTGGGATTGGGGTAACACCAGGAATGGATGAAGGCAAGCAAGTATGAATATGTACATGTGTATATATGTATATGTCTCTGTATGCATATATGATGATTATATTTTTTTTTATCATACTTTGTCACTGTCTCCCATGTTAACGAGGTAGCACAAGGAAACAGATGAAAGAATGGCCCACCCCACCCACATACACATGTATATACGTTAACGCCCATACATGCACATATACATACCTATACATTTCAGTTGATACATACATATACGTACACAGACATATACATCTATACACATGTACATATTCAGACATGCTGCCTTCATCCATTCCTGTCGGCACCCCGTCACATATGAAATGGCACCCCACTCCCCCCCGCTTGCGCACTAGGAAAAGACAACAAAGGCCACATTCATTCACACTCAGTCATTAGCTGTCTTGTTGATATGTTTTTTTTTTTTTTTTTTTTTTTTTTTTTTTTTTTTTTTTGCCGCTGTCTCCCGCGTTTGCGAGGTAGCGCAAGGAACAGACGAAAGAAATGGCCCAACCCACCCCCATACACATGTATATACATACGTCCACACACGCAAATATACATACCTACACAGCTTTCCATGGTTTACCCCAGACATGCCCTGATTCACATGCCCTGATTCAATCCACTGACAGCACATCAACCCCGGTATACCACATCGCTCCAATTCACTCTATTCCTTGCCCTCCTTTCACCCTCCTGCATGTTCAGGCCCCGATCACACAAAATCTTTTTCACTCCATCTTTCCACCTCCAATTTGGTCTCCCTCTTCTCCTCGTTCCCTCCACCTCCGACACATATATCCTCTTGGTCAATCTTTCCTCACTCATTCTCTCCATGTGCCCAAACCATTTCAAAACACCCTCTTCTGCTCTCTCAACCATGCTCTTTTTATTTCCACACATCTCTCTTACCCTTACGTTACTTACTCGATCAAACCACCTCACACCACACATTGTCCTCAAACATCTCATTTCCAGCACATCCATCCTCCTGCGCACAACTCTATCCATAGCCCACGCCTCGCAACCATACAACATTGTTGGAACCACTATTCCTTCAAACACACCCATTTTTGCTTTCCGAGATAATGTTCTCGACTTCCACACATTCTTCAAGGCTCCCAGAATTGTTGATATGTATATGTATATATATGTATATGTGCATGTATGGGCATTTATCTATACATTTGTGTATATGAGTGGATGGGCCATTCTTCTTCTGTTTCCAGGTGCATATATACTTAAGCATAGTAAGAAGAATGATTATGAATATGACATCTGAGAAAAATTTGATATCCAGGCCCAGGAACTTGAATTGGAAAGAATACCCCGTTGGGATCCTTGGGTTAGATGTTGGCATTATGCAAAGATTTAAAGGCCGTAGCATTATGCAGTGATTTAGATATTTACATGATGGTGTGTTAAAATGTTTTAAGTTATTTTATGGTGCATGATGCATGTTTTTTAGGGTTTGAAATATTGCAAAAATTTTTGATGTCTGTGAAGCATGACGAACAGAAAACCACTATTCCAAAATGGTTAAGGGACTGCACTGTTATGTAAAACTGAACAAGTTAAGAACTCTCATTGGTTCAGTGCAGTCCAGAAGTAGAAACTTTATTCTTTCAAACTTTACTTTTCTCTGTTTTTCTCATGACATTGCTTTTACTGAATATAGAGAAGGTAATAAATATTTTTTTTTCATTTATTGATAATTACCCCAGGACGAATTTCTAAGAAAAAGTGGTGTAACCTTGAGCATGTGGAGTCTGTTTGCACCAGCATTTAACTTTCATACATTGGTGTTACATATGACACTTTCAATAGTCAAAGCAAGGTAGCCTGTGAAGAATGCTTTGAAACTTTCACTGAATGAAAATTTCTGCACCTGTTATTGAAGGCTTATCAACATCACATGAAACATCCTGTACGAGTGATTCATCAGTCCTGCTACATAGTAAGGAGCACTAGTCCAGTGATATTTTTGGATTGAATATTAGCACATAGGAAGTTTAGTTTTCCAAGTCCTCAGACTTGTATTTACCTTTCTTGGTAAGATGAGTCATTTGACTTCAAACTAACATTCTGAGATGTAACAGTTTATCTGACTTTTCATGAAAGATGTGTGTGTTCTTTAACCTTGCAAACCAATTCTTTCTCATTGAAAGACTTTTTTGCCTGATCTTCTCTCACTATTATGTTGACAGTAATGGCATTTTATCCTGGGAAATTTTGATCCTAGGGTCAACATTATTTTCTTGGTGGATTTTGGAAAGGATAAATTCCAGGCCATTGTCGACTATTAACACAGTCCAACTGTGAACAGATGATCTCAGCAATGAGTCTTTAATGTTCCCCCTTGTCACCTTTACTCGTTCTTGATTAGGATTCCATGATGTTTTGTGTTCTCTTTTAGTGCAGTAAGTGTGGTATATATAGATTTTAAAAGTTTTAGCAGTCTCTTGAAACAGTAGGGCAAAGTTGAAATTCTTGGAGAGATAATTGTTGGATACGAATGTCTTCATTAATACACTGAAAGAAAGTTTACAGAAAAGTTCTGTCAAAATCTTTGATAAGATTGAAGAATTCTGTTCCTTTATGAGGAATCTGTTAACCTGGACTTGATACAAAAGGTGGTGAGGCATGCTCTTGAAAAATTCTCAAATCCTTGCAGAGAAAATATTATAGTCAACATTTGCCTACAAAAAAGTGTGGAATAGACGCTATAACTTTTCAGGCCAAGAATCAACTATATGCTGTCTGTTTCAGAACCTGTAGATTTAAGTTCCTCTTCAGTTGCGTCTGTGTTACAGGGCTGCCCTTGGGTGAGAAAATAATCCAATTAGAGAGGGAAACTCTTTTTGCTTTTGCAGCATTTGTGCTTTAAAGACCAACCAGTCTTGCTGTAGCATTTCATATAATGGCTAATGTTTTTCAGTGATATTGTCATACACAAAATTTTAAATTGAGATTATTTTACTCAACAGATTCACCGATCATGTGACAAACTGGAGTCTCAGTTTGGTAATGTGAGTCTGGATATTGGGGGTGTTGAAGGCCAAATTCGTGAACATGAGGCATCCAGGCAGGCAGTTTTAGAACTGCTTAAGTTTGCTCAAAATGAAGCTGATTCCATTATATCCAAGATTAAGGATCAGGTAAGAATTATACTTAAGTTCTAGAAAGTAAACAGTAAAAATTTCGCTCTTAATACATTTCAAATAGATGTAATATTCATGGTTATCCCACAAAAGATTATTTGTACTGACTTGAATACATACTCCAGAATGCTGACATATTGGTAAACTTTTATGTAAGGGTTATTGATAAATATAAGATTTGCTTGGCTACTTCAGTCTGTTCTTTCTTATTCAGTGTCCCCCTGAGGCTGGTGCACAAGATATAAGTGTGATTGAAGAACTGCTGAAAAGACGGGGTGAAGATTTTGAGATTGTGTGGATTCAGCACCAACAGAAGTTAGAGCGACAGCTCAAACGGTCACAGTATCATGTTGATCTCCAGGTACTGTTGCACTGTCAAATTAGGGAATGACATTCGTCACCCTCATTGTACGAGAGAAGAATACTGGGTAGACTGCGTGTACAACTTTTGTATGTGTATCAGTGTAGAGAAAGATTTTTTACACTGACTTCAGTATTGTAACCAACAAGCTTTTCTTCTGATTCAGCATAATTTTCTCCTAATACTTAATTCATGATGCATCTCATGTTTATGAATATTTTCCTAACACTCTATCTATCTGTCTATAGCTCTGATGCCCATTCCCTTCAGGAACTTCAATAAGGTGGCCACAGCAAAAGGGTCTCTGGTGACCTCCAGTGCCACTTCTTAGTCTTTAGTGCCTCATTCTTAACAGGCCACTGGCATAGAGCAACTTTAGTGCAATGTTTTCAGAGGCTTCTTATGCCCTCTGTCTCTCATTTTGATCCAGATATTCTCTTTTTTCTGTACATGCCTTCACCCTCTCAATCAATACCCTCCCATATAATTTACCAGGAATACTGAACAAACTTATACCTCTGTAATTTGAGCACTCACTCTTATCCCCTTTGCCTTTGTACAGTGGCACTATGCACGCATTCCGCCAATCCTCAGGCACCTCACCATGAGTCATACATACATTAAATAACCTTACCAACCAGTCAACAATACAGTCACCCCCTTTTTTAATAAATTCCACTGCAATACCATCCAAACCTGCTGCCTTGCCGGCTTTCATCTTCCGCAAAGCTTTTACTACCTCTTCTCTGTTTACCAAATCATTTTCCCTAACCCTCTCACTTTGCACACCACCTCGACCAAAACACCCTATATCTGCCACTCTATCATCAAACACATTCAACAAACCTTCAAAATACTCACTCCATCTCCTTCTCACATCACCACTACTTGTTATCACCTCCCCATTTGCGCCCTTCACTGAAGTTCCCATTTGCTCCCTTGTCTTACGCACTTTATTTACCTCCTTCCAGAACATCTTTTAATTCTCCCTAAAATTTAATGATACTCTCTCACCCCAACTCTCATTTGCCCTTTTTTTTCACCTCTTGCACCTTTCTCTTGACCTCCTGTCTCTTTCTTTTATACATCTCCCACTCAATTGCATTTTTTCCCTGCAAAAATCGTCCAAATGCCTCTCTCTTCTCTTTCACTAATACTCTTACTTCTTCATCCCACCACTCACTACCCTTTCTAATCAACCCATCTCCCACTCTTCTCATGCCACAAGCATCTTTTGTGCAATCCATCACTGATTCCCTAAATACATCCCATTCCTCCCCCACTCCCCTTACTTCCATTGTTCTCACCTTTTTCCATTCTGTACTCAGTCTCTCCTGGTACTTCCTCACACAAGTCTCCTTCCCAAGCTCACTTACTCTCACCACCCTCTTCACCCCAACATTCACTCTTCTTTTCTGAAAACCCATACAAATCTTCACCTTAGCCTCCACAAGATGATGATCAGACATCCCTCCAGTTGCACCTCTCACCACATTAACCTCCAAAAATCTCTCTTTCGCGCGCCTGTCAATTAACACGTAATCCAATAACGCTCTCTGGCCATCTCTCCTACTTAAGTATACTTATGTATATCTCGCTTTTTAAACCAGGTATTCCCAATCATCAGTCCTTTTTCAGCACATAAATCTACAAGCTCTTCACCATTTCCAGTGTGGTTTCAGAAGTGGTAGAGGATGTGTGGATCAGGTGTTTGCTTTGAAGAATGTATGTGAGAAATACTTAGAAAAGCAAATGGATTTGTATGTAGCATTTATGGATCTGGAGAAGGCATATGATAGAGTTGATAGAGATGCTCTGTGGAAGGTATTAAGAATATATGGTGTGGGAGGCAAGTTGTTAGAAGCAGTGAAAAGTTTTTATCGAGGATGTAAGGCATGTGTACGTGTAAGAAGAGAGGAAAGTGATTGGTTCTCAGTGAATGTAGGTTTGCGGCAGGGGTGTGTGATGTCTCCATGGTTGTTTAATTTGTTTATGGATGGGGTTGTTAGGGAGGTGAATGCAAGAGTTTTGGAAAGAGGGGCAAGTATGAAGTCTGTTGTGGATGAGAGAGCTTGGGAAGTGAGTCAGTTGTTGTTCGCTGATGATACAGCGCTGGTGGCTGATTCATGTGAGAAACTGCAGAAGCTGGTGACTGAGTTTGGTAAAGTGTGTGAAAGAAGAAAGTTAAGAGTAAATGTGAATAAGAGCAAGGTTATTAGGTACAGTAGGGTTGAGGGTCAAGTCAATTGGGAGGTGAGTTTGAATGGAGAAAAACTGGAGGAAGTGAAGTGTTTTAGATATCTGGGAGTGGATCTGGCAGCGGATGGAACCATGGAAGCGGAAGTGGATCATAGGGTGGGGGAGGGGGCGAAAATTCTGGGAGCCTTGAAGAATGTGTGGAAGTCGAGAACATTGTCTCGGAAAGCAAAAATGGGTTTGTTTGAAGGAATAGTGGTTCCAACAATGTTGTATGGTTGCGAGGCGTGGGCTATGGATAGAGTGGTGCGCAGGAGGATGGATGTGCTGGAAATGAGATGTTTGAGGACAATGTGTGGTGTGAGGTGGTTTGATCGAGTAAGTAACGTAAGGGTAAGAGAGATGTGTGGAAATAAAAAGAGCGTGGTTGAGAGAGCAGAAGAGGGTGTTTTGAAATGGTTTGGGCACATGGAGAGAATGAGTGAGGAAAGATTGACCAAGAGGATATATGTGTCGGAGGTGGAGGGAATGAGGAGAAGAGTGAGACCAAATTGGAGGTGGAAAGATGGAGTGAAAAAGGTTTTGTGTGATCGGGGCCTGAACATGTAGGAGGGTGAAAGGAGGGCAAGGAATAGAGTGAATTGGAGCGATGTGGTATACCGGGGTTGATGTGCTGTCAGTGGATTGAATCAGGGCATGTGAATCAGGGCATGTCTGGGGTAAACCATGGAAAGCTGTGTAGGTATGTATATTTGCGTGTGTGGACGTATGTATATACATGTGTATGGGGGTGGGTTGGGCCATTTCTTTCGTCTGTTTCCTTGCGCTACCTCGCAAACGCGGGAGACAGCAGCAGAAAAAAAAAAAAAAAAAATTCTCTTTTTTAATCTCTCCATATCTCTCCTCTGTTTATTCACCCATTTGGTGACATTTCACCATTTCTACTTAAATAGCTATTCTCAAAATTCTGTATTTTTATGAGACTTTATTTTCCTTCACTTATCTTACATTTTGCTCAGAATGTTCAGATGACTTACAAAATTTCCATCAAACAACTTTCTCCTTTTGACCATCCTTTTGACCACCTGTATCTATAGATGGAATTATGTGGTATATGGATTTCTCTTGTACATTACTGAGATTTCAAATGAGTTGGATCAAGTAAAGCTAGATTAATAGCTGTAGTAAGCACCATCTGATGATCAGAGTGAAGAGATAATGGTAAGCTTACAGGGTAATTACTTGAAATTTTCATTTCATGCAGAATGATGACATTTTTTTGATATATTTTTTATCTATATCATGATGTTTGTTCCCCCTGGGAACTCCCTTAAGGGGATGGCCCCAGCAAAAAGGTCTCCATAATTGTTGAGCTCCAGTGCTCTTTCTAAGCTTTTAGTGCCTCACCCGTAAGAGGCCACAGGCTGAGGGCAACTCCAGCACAGTTTTAATGAATGGGTGAAATGAAAAGGTTTGGAAGGATTTTAGTGAAAGTAGTATGAAAGGCAAATGGAAGTACTAAAAGGAGAAATGAAATGGAGAAAGCTTGCTGGACTTTGCAGTGATTAGAAGGTGGATGTATTTTACACTTCGGGAATCAGTTAGACACAGTTGTCATTGTTATGCATGATGATAATATAAGCACTTTTGGATGATGTAAGCATGGACAGTAGGCTGCAAAATTTGATAAGTGACATTTGAATAAAAAGAGATTACTGTAGAGAATTGTCAAGTCACCATATGAATAGAGTAGCTTGAAAATGCTTCCAAGAATGGTATAGAAAAGAGGAATTAAGCAATATGAGAGCGTGATCAAATACAAAAAGGTAATTGGTAAAGAGATGAATAAATATCTAATGCCTCTGCATATAGGCACTAGATATAAGGATGTTTACTCATTTCTGGATGTAGAATACGAGATGAAATTGGGAAAATTTAAGCACGGCCATATAACTACAAAGTTTTGCAGATGAAGGGAAAAGATATGTGGTATATGGGAAATTGCATGATGGAGTGAGGAAGTGAAAAGGTAATCAGAAAGAATCAAAAAGTGTATCAAGTGCTCTTGTAGCAAAGACTTATTTGTGATGAAATCAAAGAACAGCAAGTAAAGAAATATATGTACAAAGTCCTACACATGATGATGGCTCATAAAAGTGTATGGCCATTACATATAGGGAGGAGTGTAATTGATTAGGATATGTACAGGAGAAAGTGGTTGGTCAAGAGGAAGGTGCAGGGTTTGAAAAAGAAGGCAAATGAGAATTGTGGTGAGTGAGTATGAGCAACCTTCATGGAGAATATGAGAATATTTTGGAAGGAAGTTAGCAGTGTGAAAAGACCAAGAGAACGAATTGGAACATCTATGAAAGGGCAAATGGGGAAGTGGTTATGGCGAGATATTAGGTGGAAGAGATGGAGTTAGTTCCTTGAAGGGTTTTGTTTGATAAGTGTGTTTAATGACAAGGTAGCAGATGAGGGGTGTTCAGGTCAGGGAGGTATGCAAAGTGAGAGTCATGGCAAGTGGTTTGGTGAAAAGGACAGATGGTGAAAGCCTTGTATGGGATGAAATGTGGCAATGCAGCAGGAGTGCATGGTATATCAGTTGCATTTGTTGAGAAATGGGTTGGCTGTGTTGTTGTTCAGTTAGTGAGGATTTTCAGTGTTTGGATCATGGTGAGATACCTGAGGATTGGTGGATTGCCTTTATAGGGCCACCGTATAGATGCAAGAGGGATAATGTGCAGGTTTGAATTACAGAGGTAGAAGTTTGTTGGGAGTACCTGGAGAGTTGCATAGGAGAGCGGTGATTGATAGGGTGGTGGCATCCACATACCATCAGACTAGGGAGAAGCAGTGCTGTGTCAGAGGAGTATATGTGAATCAGGTATTTGCTTTGAAGAATTTGTGTGAGTAATACTTAGAGAAACAGAAGGATTTGTTTGGAGCATTGATGGATCTGAAGAAAGCTTATTAGGGTTGATAGTGATTCTTTGTATGTATGGTGTGGGAAGAAAACTATTAGAAACAGTAAGAGGGTAAGGCATATGTATGAGTGGTTCCAGGTGAAGATGGGTCTGTGTTAGGGGTGTCATCATGGCTGTTTGATCTGTTCATGAATGGGTTTATAAAGAAGATGAATGCTAGGATTTTAGGGAGAGGGGTATGACTGCAGTTAGTATTTGGGAATTGTATCAGTTATTGTTTGCTGATGGCATGACATTGGTGGTAGATTTGAGGGTGAAACTGCAGAAGTTGGTGTCTGAGTTTGGGAGATTGTGAAAGGAGAAAGTTCAGAATAAATGTGAGTAAAAGCATTGTAGAGAGACAAGTTAGTTGGGCTATAAGTTTGAATGAAGAAAACCTGGAGGAAGCAAAGTGATTTAGAGACATGGGAGAGTACACAGCAGCTAATGAAACCATGGAAACATGGTTAGTCATATGGTGTGTGAGGGGGGGCAAAGGCCCTAGGAGCATTGAGGAATGTGTGGAGATGGTAGTCACTGTCTGAGAGGTTGAAGAGTTTAGTTCCGACTGTAGGTAGTAGTTCCATCTATCGTCAGGATAGATGGAAGGAATACAATGGAGAATGTAAATGCAAGAGATATAAGGGAAACTGTAATACCTCTTATTAGATCTAGAGGAAGGCAAGCTACTTGTTAGAAATTAATGTTGAGAAAAAATATCCGTAAAGAAGAATACAAGACAATAACAAAAATGAGAGTTGTTAATAACAAAAATGAGAGTTGTTAAGGAGGAGAGATGTAATCATGCTTATCTGTATTCTTCCGGTGTACATGAATTCATTACTTGGGACATGGATATGTGCCAAAGAACTGAATGGATGATATGGAATTGGGGAGAGCTTGTAGTAAAGGTCAGGGTGACAGATATTGTGGTGTGTCCATTATCTGCTCAGTAATTTGATATGGATAGTTCTTTGAGAAACTGTAATTGATAGAGTAAGATTAGAGAAAGATTGAAAGAACTAGGGACTTTTGGATGTTGCTCTATGCAGATGGTAAGATGCCATGGGAGAATTGGAAGTGTGTATTAAATATTTAAAGAAAGTATGATGGGAGTAAAGAAGAGGGAGTTAGAGTGTGATAATATAATTGATAACATGGTGATAGGTTGGAAATACCAAAGTTTCAAGCACATAAAACGTATTCTTTATGCAATAAACACAAGCACAGATTCTTTCTTTTTTCTTTCATGCTATTCGCCATTTCCCGCGTTAGCGAGGTAGTGTTAAGAACAGAGGACTGGGCCTTTGAGGGAATGTCCTCACCTGGTCCCCTTCACTTTACAGAATGTCATAGATTGTGAAGAAAAAGTGTAGATATGGTAATCTTTATTAAAAGGCATTGTTAGCCCACCATGATATATAAGGGTGAAACATATAATTCAAGACATAGAGTGACAGGTAGTGCAAAGTGTTGAAAAGAGTTTCTCAAGACTGTGATGTGGAACGACAAAAGTGGAAAGAAATTCAGATGTTAAAGTAAGGTACAGCATAAAGTAAGGAGTGGTAATAAAAGTGAAGGATGTAATGCTAAGAAGGTTTAAATATGCAGAAAGCATGGATGTGAAATGAGTAATTAACAGAGTGTGTATGATCAAGAAGAGAGGAGAAAGAGATTCTCGATGAGGGAGAAGGAAGGGTAGAATGATAGAGTACATGGCCAAGGTGGGTTCAGGCATTGATGAATAGTAAAAGTTATGGAGTTGCCATCCTATTATTGGGTGTTCCCTGGGAGAACAAGCATCATTGATATAGATGGAAAGTAGATAGGGTAGGGACATGGGAAAGAGGCTCTATTAGTTTTCCTGCTTGATAGTGATAGACAGAGCACTGAATGAAGATGTATGGATATCCTGTCCTTTTGCAGTATATTCTAGTGCCTTTTTGTGAAAAACTAATCCATAAAATAATAATTTCAGGAAATCTCTTCTCTGATTTGGATATTTTTACAGTAAATCTGTTGTACTTATAGCTTCCAACATTGAGACAAAAAATTTGTTTTTGTATTCATGGATACCATCATTTCCTTTATACAAAGATATAAAGTGAAGTGTTTTAGATATCTGGGAGTGGACTTAGCAGCAGATGGAACCATGGAAGCAGATGTGAGTCACAGGGTGGGGGAGGGGGCGAAGGTTCAGGAATCGTTGAAGAATGTGTGGAAGGTGAGAATGTTATCTCGGAGAGCAAAGGTGGGTATGTTTGAAGGAATAGTGGTTCCAACAATGTTATATGGTTGTGAGGCTTGGGCTGTAGATAGGGTTGTGTGGAGGAGGGTGGATGTGTTGGAAATGAAATGATTGAGGACAATATGTGGTGTGAGGTGGTTTAATTGAGTAAGTAATGAAAGAGTAAGAGAGATGTGTGGTAATAAAAAGAGTGTAGTTAAGAGAGCAGAAGAGGGTGTGTTGAAATGGTTTGGATGCATGGAGAGAGTGAGTGAGGAAATATTGACAAAGAGAATATATGTGTCAGAGGTGGAGGGAACAAGGGGGAAGCAGGAGACCAATTTGGAGGTGGAAGGATGGAGTGAAAAAGATTTTGAGCAATCAGGGCCCAAACATAAAGCAAGTACCAAGGCATGTAAAGCATCTGGAGTAAACCATGGAAAGGTCTGTTTGGCCTGGATGTGGAAAAGGAGCTGTGTTTTCGGTGCATTACACATGACAGCTAGAGACTGAGTGTGAACGAATGTGGCCTTTTTTGTCTTTTCCTGGGGCTTCCTTGCTGGAGGGGGGATGCTATTTCATGTGTGGCGGCATGGTGACAGGAATGGATGAAGGCAGCAAGTATGAATATTTACATGTGTATGTATTCCTATGAGTCCACGGGGAAAATGAAACACAATAAGTTCCCAAGTGCATTTTCGTGTAATAATCACATCATCAGGGGAGACACAAGAGAAAAATATAAGTCAGTTGATATACATCGAAGAGATGAAGCTGGGACGCCATTTGGTAAACAAGTGATTGTGAATCACAATCACATGTTTACCAAATGGTATCCTATTTCGTCTCTTTGATGTATATCAACTGACTTATATTTTTCTCTTGTGTCTCCCCTGATGATGTGATTATTACACAAAAGTGCACTTGGGAACTTATCATGTTTCATTTTCCCCGTGGACTCATAGGAATATCTTGAGCACGCGCAATATTGTGATCCTTTCCAATGTGTATGTATGTATATGTCTGTGTATGTATATGTATGTATATGTTGAAATGTATGTGTGTGTATGGGCATTTGTGTATGTACATGTGTATGTGGGTGGGTTGAGCCATTCCTCGTCTGTTTCCTTGCACTACCTTACTGACGTGGGAGACAGCGACTAAGTATAATAAATGAATAAAATATAATGATTATTATATTCACCTGACCTTAGAAGCTTATGTCTCACTTCAGTCTTTCAAGCAAGAAAGCATTGATATACCACTTCATTTTGCTGTAATACAAAAAAGCATGGGTTTAGTTAAAGAATTAGCACACATTCTAGCTTCTCATCTCCCTAAATCTTTCCAGGCTTTTGCAACACATGCTACTTTTTTTGCATCTTTATTTATATCCATCATTCAGTTTATGTTCTGACTTATTATTCATATTTTTACCATTGTGGTCAAATATGGATATCACTTTACTAAGTCCATGCTTTCCAACAGGGAATTATATGACTGACCTGCTCATATATATATATTTTAACATTTATCCATCCATGAATAACTGGCATGTAAAAATGAAATGAAAATGTATTTTGTATTTAGTACCAATTTTAGGTACCATTTGTCACTAAAAATTTCAAGAAATTCCTATTTCATTTTGAAATGGTTTATCAGTGGCCATTTTATGACAGAAATTATGTTTTCACTTGTACTTCAAAGACAAACATGGATACCACTCTATTTTCTCTATCCATATCTCAGATGCCCATTCCCTTTTGGAACTCTTTTCACGGTAAATCATATACAACAACTTTTTGACATGTATCCTACCCAAATATCACCTCAGACTTTAACTAGATGGTAGTTAAATGTATGAAGCTGTTGTGTAATGGTAGGAGAAAATGCCAAAAAGAACATTACCAAAACACAGCATGACACTTTCACAATAGAATATCATGTTAGATAGTAAAGGTATACATTGTCTATCCACCTTTGATATATCTAAATTGTGGCATCCTTTCCAGGTGATTAGTGACCAGCTACGTGATCTGAGCGAGCAACTCAGTCGTATGCGAGGTCATTATGGTGACTCTCTGGCAGCAGCTATAAATATGCAGACTGCTTTCACTCAGTTCCAGATTACTGTTAATGTAAGTGATGTGTAAGAATTCATTAAAGCTGAAGCTTTCAACCATTACCGCATTATATTTATTGTATCATGCTTATGTCATCCTTACATCAAATGAAATACAAAAATTCTTTTATAGAATATAGAGGTTTTTTTACTCGACTCTACTCTTACTAGTACTAATGACAGTAAACATCATCAAATCATTTGAAATTGTCCCCTTACATATCCTCACCCAAGAGATGCTTGACTCCATCCCCCACAAAAATGACAAAAAGGTAATTCGCCAATTTTATTGGTAGCCAGCAAGCCTTTGTCATTGGAAAAGTTTTCACCTTCAAAATCCTTAATTTCTACAGTGGAGTTCTCTAGGGAGCAGCTCATTCTCCAGTCATTTTAGTTTTTTCATATACAGATATCTCTTGATTTACACGTATTTGCTTAAAGCTATTTTTAGAATAACACCCACAATCATTTTGCACATTTTTTATATACAAGGGCTTGAGTTTAGAATTTGTGATTATCATTAGGGTGGCAATGTGGTGGTGTGGCATTGCCAGTGCTGTGCAAGAAGCACATGTACATATGTTGTGGATACAGTCTATAGCCATGGAAAGCTACAGTATTTTCTTCTGTAGTATGTTTTGTCCCTTGCATCATGCCACAAAGGATCTCTTTAAGTTCCTGTTACTAGTGGTGCTAAGAAGCATAACTCCACCACCACTGAGGTTAAGATGGATATGCATAAATGCTATGGGAGAGGTGAATGAACAGCTGATGTTGTACCCTTGGATTTAATAAATCTACTTTATGGCCTGTTTGTGATGGTGCAAAGAAGATCGAGGAGAGTGTCAAGAGTGGAACATTGATCAGTGTACCTAAGATCCATTAACTTTGATTATGGGTAGATTGGAATGAATGTCAAGCACATGGTTTTAATACCAAACATGAAAATATTTACATCAGTATGTTTTTGATACAAGCAAAAGCCCAGAGTATATATATGATGACTTGGCATTAGAAGAAGGAGTAGTGAAGGCATTGCAAGCAAGTGCTGGTTGGTTCATGAAATTTAGGAAATGTTATAATTGCCACAACATAAAGATGATGAGTGAAGTTGCTTCTGCTGATGTTGTTACTCTCAAAAATTCCCTTTGAAAACTCAAGACCTTTTTCAAGGAAGATGGTTTTTCTTCGAAGCAGAGTTTTAACATGGATGAGAACTGATTACTTTGGAAGAAAATGCCTTTGAGAATGTACATTTCCTGTGTAGAGAAGACTGTGCAAGGATTCATAGTTTGTTATTTTGTGTTATCATTAATAGAATGTACTGCACTGTGTGAATATCATAATATTTCATATTTCCTGGTACTCTTACTAATAATGAAACCCCTAAATCTCCATTGATTACATTATTTGACATGTGGTATAAAAGAATATCTTGCTCAGGACAGAGTGTCTGCATCCCCACAGAAATCATGCAACACCATGTTCACTTCCTGCAGACATGTACTCAGCCTACATCCTTCCTAAATCTTGAATGTGGTCACTACTCCCATTCAACAAAGTGCCTTCTGTCCTAGATATCACCTCTGACATACACTTTACATTCACTCCCTACACCTCAAACATTAACATGAAGGCTGTATACATATTCTGTGCCATCAGAACACTTACTGGTGCCAGATTTGGACTAGATAAGGAATCTCTTAGAATCCTATAAAGAGAATTCATCCACACTACCTTTAACTATGCCTGACCTGCCTGGTTTTTCACCCTTTTAAAAGCTAAAATAACAGAATTACAGGTCAGACAACACAGAGCAGCCAGGATAGTCTCCAGTTGTTGAACAACTATAAACGTTTAGCTCATACAAATGAAACGAAAATGCCTCAGATACAGTCTCATCTTAGTTTACTCAGCACTCAATTCTTTCAGCAGCACAAGATCCCTCTCCCACTCAGGGGTGGGCCATTTTGATAGCTGTTTCTTTCCCTACACCTTGAGGCTTTGGAACTCTCTACCCTCTCATGCCTTTCCCAATAGCTATGACTTGTCACAATTTAAAAGACTGTTTTTCACTTCCTCTCTTGCCTTTTGTTTTTACCCTTTCATTAACCTCTCTATATTTTGATTAAGGCTGGGCTTTTATGTGGACTTTTGTTTGTGTCTGGAGCCTCCAACATAAAAGATAAGATTTCATAACATTCCACCAGTCCTAAGTAGAAGTAAAAAGTGTACTACTGTTTCACACTTAAGAAGTCTATGCTGATAGATTCCTTCTACCTTGAGAAACACAAAATTAGCAGAGCAAATACTCACCGTAATGACTTGTCAGGAAGTGAGAATCACCCTCTTAACCTAATTGTAAACTCCACTACACCATACTCATACTTCAAGCATGTGCAGGTTACACTTTTTGAGCTCTGTTCTAGATACCACCCATCTCTCCAACATTACAAACATTGATATATCACAACATCCCTTGTGCTCAAGAAGCAGCCTCCACTGTGAAGACAATGAACGCTTACTTCTTACATGTCAGGCATTCATTCCACAAAAATATGCACACAATGGCACTGCATTTTTTTTACCTTTGTTCCTGTCCAGTGGATGTGGCTGGCATCCTGAGTGGTGCAGGAGTTCCATTGAAGGGGATCCTTTGGCAGAAAAATAAGTAACGTAGGTGTTTATATAGAGGTCCAAGTGGACTGATGCATTACTGGACCCTACCTAATTTTGGTTCCATAACAAGTAAAAAAGTCACCTTCACTGAGATTGTATCATGAGAGTACAATCCTGTGGAAGAACTTCTCACTCCAGAGGCATCCATCCTTTCCATGCAACTGATTTTAACTGAGCCTTGAAACTGCAGAACCCCTGGAATAGGGGTCTTTGAGATTACATGATAATAACAATAATGATAGATAATGTACTGTCAGTAAATTGTAGAATTGTAAGCACCAACTTATCTTTGAAGAAAACTACAGTACTGTTAAGGACTTTCCTGAGATTGGCCATCTAACCATGCTCTTACATATACTGGATTTCTAACATAGGATGTGAACAGTTTTCTGATATTTCCTTTACCTGTATACTGTCTGTCTATCTCTGATGCCCATTCTCAAGAACCTCCATCAAGGGGTGACTATGACAAAAGAGTCTACACTTATCCCTGTCCTCATATGCCTCCTTTGCATACCCATTCCACCTGTGTACTTGAATGTATTCTAATACTTGCCAATGAACAGTTTGTCTACTTTACAATTCTCCAAAAGTGGAACTCTGTCAGTTGGCTGGGTAACTTTAGTAAGTGGACAGTGTTGCATCATAAAAGCTATGATGAGTGGCTAGAAATGTTAAAAACCTAGGATGAGTGACTAGAAATGCTACACCAAGTGTCTGTTGAGTAAATTGCAGCCTCACTGAGTTGTTGGAGAGAGTTTGGTACAGTGTAGTTAAGTTTATTGTGAATAGACAGTGATAATTTATTGAATTTCTGTTGAGTAAGTGGTCATGCAAGATTAGGCATGTTGGGATAGGTTTGTGATACAAATATGTCTTTCATAAATGTTTTCAAAGCTTTTGTATTAAGATGATAATAGATGTTGCATTACTGTACTTATATGGAATCAGATGTTGCTTGTATAGCTGTTCACTTCATTGTTAACGAGTGGATTTTCATGGTACTGATAAGATATTGTGGGACTCTTTAAGGAAGCACAGTCTTTGATCTGCATTACAGTCTAGTTTGATAACCAAAAAAATTACAGAATACACACTGCCCTTTGTAGAGTAATCACAAAATGAAATAAACATGAATAACTTTTTAATTCAGGTAACTCATTACATTATTAAATCAGAGAAACTGTTGATATGTCTTTGATTTGATGCTGCTTACAATGTATTTTAGATGCAGAGGGATCATTCTGACTGGATTTGTAGTGTCTTTCTGATTAGCTAAGGCTAGCAAGTCTACTAGTTATATTCTCTTTATAGACTTATTAATATATCAAAGTATAAGAAGGCTAAAGCTATGAAATGTTATGCTCCTTACCCATTTTGTTATGAATCAATATAATATTTCCTATTCATTCATCTAGATGTTAGAAAAGCGCATCCAGACTTTTGTTACAACAACTACAAAGATGCTGGGACCAGATGATGATTCTGGTGAAATACAAGAAGATTTGGCAGAGCTTGAGAAAAAGTGGTCCACCTTCCAGATGCAAGTTGGACAATCAAAGAAGTCCATAGAGCTTTCCATTGTATTCCACAGGCTGGTTGAAGAAGTAAGTTTAAGAACTTGAGTAATCCTACTAATTTTGCAAATTAGAGATATTGTATGTTGTAAATGTTGGTGTTTGCATGGTGTCTTTGAATATCGATTTTGTGAAGTTTTAGTTCATCAGGAACTCCCTCTAGGGATGGCCATGGCAAGAGTCCATAATTGGTTAACTCCAGTGCCACTTCTTATCCATTAGTGCTTCATCCCTAATGAGCCATAGGCAGAGGGCAACTCTAGTGCAGTGTTTTTGGAAGCTTCTACCTAATATTTCCACCAATTGCTTCTACCTCTTGTATAATGTTCCTGCCTAATACTCCAACCTACAACTTCGACCTAATGTTCCCACCTAATGTTCCTACATACTACTTCTGCCTAATGTTTCTACTTAATGCTCCAGTCTAATTTCTCTTCCTCATGCTTTTGTCTAATACTACTTTTGTCTATTAATCCTACCATTTTGCAAAAAGGCAGGGCTAGCACATAATGCTCACCACAAGAAGGTCTAGAGATTCAAAGAATGAGTCAAGTGTTGTCAAGTATTATGTGTGACAAGGAGCGGTTGTATGTTTAAGGACAGAATAGTGGTACATTGCTAAATAATGGTGAAATAGTGAAAGCAAGCCCAGTTTTTGTATGAAGGTGATGTACTAATGGCTGACATAGAGGATAGTGGATTGTTTTATGATGTGTGTCATGTAAAAGTAAGATTTTTGTTTTGAAAGAGGTGATGCCACAGTGTCATATGTCGTTGATTATTGAAGAATTGTAACCTGTAGATGAGGTTAGGTAGATGGAGGTGTAGTCAGTAAGGATGGTGCAATAATAGGAAAGCTGGGTTGAGAGAAGAGTCATTCCAGCCAAGGAAGAGTAAAATTGAACTGAAAACTTTGGTAAATGAAAGGAAGAATAAGTAAAGAGTGCAAGAAGCTGACAAGAGGGTTAGATTGTCCCCACTTTTTATATATGGATGTGAAACTCAAGCAAATGTAGTTAAGGGTGGGATAAATTAAGAGCTTTAAGTACTAGTAGCTTGCAAAATACATGTAGAATTAGGATAGATACAGAATGTTGGTGTGAAAAAGGTATGTGGTGTTCAAAAAAATTCATTAGAAAGGCACATGAATGAAATGTTTTAGTGTGGTCATTAAGAGCATATGGAAGATGATTCTTTGATCAAGAGGCTATGTAGTAGCATTGTCGAAAGTATAAAGAGGAAAGGCAGGCTGCTAAACGGGTTTATAGACAGAAAGAGAGAATAGATTAGGGCAAGAGATGTTTCAAATGAAATTGCTTGAGAGAGAATTTGAAATCAGTCATTTGGAGCATTTTGTCTCAGAGGTGGTGTGAATGGAAACACTGATCTTAGCTGATGAATCAGGTTGCTGTACAGAGTGAAAAGTAAATGTTTGTAAGTATGGAAGTCCATGCTTTATTTGAACACACTTGGCATGGGTTGCGGAGAAATGTGAATGACTTGAAAGGCTGTATATACCTGGTAAAAGATAGTTAGATGAAATTCACTGTCATTGTCACAGGCAGAAGACTGGGTCAAAGAAGGCAGCAATCTTCTGGTGGATGTGGCAGGTGAATCAGCAAGTATTCAAAGTCCCGGCCAAGCAGAGAAATTAAGATCACGCATTGAGCATTTCCTTCAGCCAGGAGAACAGGCCCAGCAAGAAAGGATAACAAAGATTTCTTCTCTTGCTCTCCAGCTGTATGGTAATGCAGCACCCAAACAGGTCAGTGGATTTTATTGCGTATACATATTTATAGGGGATAGGGGATTAAGAATACTTCCCACGTATTCCCTGCGTGTCGTAGAAGGCGACTAAAAGGGGAGGGAGCGGGGGGCTGGAAATCCTCCCCTCTCTTTTTTTTTTTTTTTTTTTCTTTTTCTTTTTTTCCAAAAGAAGGAACACAGAATTGGGCCAGGTGAGGGTATTCCCTCAAAGGCCCAGTCCTCTGTTCTTAACGCTACCTCGCTAATGCGGGAAATGGTGAATAGTTTGAAAGAAAGAAAAACATATTTATTATGTATTTTTATAAACCTAAAGATAAAACTATGTGTATGTAAAAATAAAATGTCATTCAAATTTAATTTTGTTTACGTGGCAGTGTCTGTTTCATTTATCATTTAGAAATTGTGTGCATGCAGTAATTTGTTTTTTTTAACTATTATTCACCTCCACACTGAACCTTATGAACATCAGAAAGAATATTTGCTCACAAGGTGGTTTAAACCTGTCTTAACCCTCAAAATAGGGTATATCCACCTTAATTTTACCTTCTTTGACTACCATGTTATCTGTGATGTTGGCTGATACTTGTTCACTGGGACCCAACAGCCATGTGAGAATCCTCCTAGGTTTATAACATTTTTGTCTTGATAATGCTAGCGATGTCTCTTGTCCTCCAACTTGCATCACTGGCTTGATCACACTTCTACCTGTTGACCCTTGCTTTTTTCTGAGTGCATTAAGTGGTGAAGGTCCATAGGTGTTTGATACCTACTGGGAACGAAAGGGAGCTCTAAGTTTTTATGCTAGCATTGATGCTAAAGGAACCCACACATAAGATCCCCTTTTCGCTATAGTCTTCCCGGAGAATCCTTGGTGCTTGTGCAGCTGTATGGGGCTTTTAGTTGTTTGGAATCTTGGTGTTTTAGAAACACAAGGTTATCCAGTTCCAGCTTTGGAGAATTTTTACATTTTGCTCAATACCAAAGGGCACAGAATGTCTTTTAGTGGTTGTATCATTTTTAGTACTGTGCAGGTATTGTTATTGGTAATAGATTATTTGGTCAGTTTTTAGACATTTATGAGTATAATCTGTGTTTTCAGTGCTTTTAGCCACCCTCTCACTGTTGTGTATCTTGCTACCTTTAGGAAAAATGAAGTTTGTCTGTAGGGACTTTAGGTTCTCATTGTTTTTAGATGAAACAACATATTTTTACTTTAATGAGTTAAGAGTTCTTCTCAGGTGGCAGGCAGTTTGTGGGCTGGATGATAGCAGGTAATATTTGTATTTTATCCACCTTCATAGTTTTGTGTACAAAGCCCCTCCAGTGTGTCATGGTGACTGTTTTATTTTTCTTTTTGTAATAATTTACTGCGGTTATGATGTTAAAACAATTGCTCAGAAACACAGATTTTTCCTTTCATTGTTTGAGTTGTCTCTTTCTTGGGTGCAACAACAGGGAAGTCACATGATGTTGCTGACCCCAACTGGAAAAATATCAAGCATCTCATCACCCACAGATCTTCATAAAGAGTGTACAGGCATTACTAGGCAAGATGCCAATTTATATGCCACTGTTGAAATCGTTTTTAGAATAACGAAATGGTTTCTATGTAACTGTATTAGTGTTTATATACCTAAATATAAATCATAGGGTGGGGGAGGGGGTGAAAATTCTGGGAGCGTTGAAGAATGTGCGGAAGTCGAGAACATTATCTTGGAAAGCAAAAATGGGTATGTTAGAAGGAATAGTGGTTCCAACAATGTTGTATGGTTGCGAGGCGTGGGCTATGGATAGAGTTGTGCGCAGGAGGGTGGATGTGCTGGAAATGAGATGTTTGAGGACAATATGTGGTGTGAGGTGGTTTGATCAAGTAAGTAATAATAGGGTAAGAGAGATGTGTGGTAATAAAAAAAGTGTGGTTGAGAGAGCAGAAGAGGGTGTTTTGAAGTGGTTTGGTCACATGGAGTGAGTGAGGAAAGATTGGCAAAGAGGATATATGTGTGAGAGGTGGAGGGAACGAGGAGAAGTGGGAGACCAAATTGGAGGTGGAAGGATGGAGTGAAAAAGATTTTGAGTGATTGGAGCCTGAACATGCAGGAGGGTGAAAGGCGTGCAAGGAATAGAGTGAATTGGAATGATGTGGTATACCGGGATCGACGTGCTGTCAATGGATTGAACCAGGGCATGTGAAGTGTCTGGGGTAAACCACGGAAAGTTCTGTGGGGCCTGGATGTGGAAAGGGAGCCGTGGTTTCGGTGCATTATTACATGACAGGTAGAGACTGAATGTGAACGAATGGGGCCTTTGTTGTCTTTTCCTAGCGCTACCTCGCACACATGAGGGGGGAGGGGGTTGTTATTTCATGTGTGGCGAGGTGGCGATGGGAATGAATAAAGGCAGACAGTATGAATTATGTACATGTGTATATATGTATATGTCTGTGTGAATATATATATATATATATATATATATATATATATATATATATATATTTTTTTTTTTTTGCTTTGTCGCTGTCTCCCGCGTTTGCGAGGTAGCGCAAGGAAACAGACGAAAGAAATGGCCCATCCCACCCCCATACACATGTATATACATACGTCCACACACGCAAATATACATACCTACACAGCTTTCCATGGTTTACCCCAGTCGCTTCACATGCCTTGATTCAATCCACTGACAGCACGTCATATATATATATATATATATATATATATATATATATATATATATATATATATATATATATATATATAAAGTGCGTAAGACAAGGGAGCAAATGGGAACTTCAGTGAAGGGCGCAAATGGGGAGGTGATAAACAAGTAGTGGTGATGTGAGAAGGAGATGGAGTGAGTATTTTGAAGGTTTGTTGAATGTGTTTGATGATAGAGTGGCAGATATAGGGTGTTTTGGTCGAGGTGGTGTGCAAAGTGAGAGGGTTAGGGAAAATGATTTGGTAAACAGAGAAGAGGTAGTGAAAGCTTTGCGGAAGATGAAAGCCGGCAAGGCAGCAGGTTTGGATGGTATTGCAGTGGAATTTATTAAAAAAGGGGGTGACTGTATTGTTGACAGGTTGGTAAGGTTATTTAATGTATGTATGACTCATGGTGAGGTGCCTGAGGATTGGCGGAATGCGTGCATAGTGCCATTGTACAAAGGCAAAGGGGATAAGAGTGAGTGCTCAAATTACAGAGGTATAAGTTTGTTGAGTATTCCTGGTAAATTATATGGGAGGGTATTGATTGAGAGGGTGAAGGCATGTACAGAGCATCAGATTGGGGAAGAGCAGTGTGGTTTCAGAAGTGGTAGAGGATGTGTGGATCAGGTGTTTGCTTTGAAGAATGTATGTGAGAAATACTTAGAAAAGCAAATGGATTTGTATGTAGCATTTATGGATCTGGAGAAGGCATATGATAGAGTTGATAGAGATGCTCTGTGGAAGGTATTAAGAATATATGGTGTGGGAGGAAAGTTGTTAGAAGCAGTGAAAAGTTTTTATCGAGGATGTAAGGCATGTGTACGTGTAGGAAGAGAGGAAAGTGATTGGTTCTCAGTGAATGTAGGTTTGCGGCAGGGGTGTGTGATGTCTCCATGGTTGTTTAATTTGTTTATGGATGGGGTTGTTAGGGAGGTAAATGCAAGAGTTTTGGAAAGAGGGGCAAGTATGAAGTCTGTTGTGGATGAGAGAGCTTGGGAAGTGAGTCAGTTGTTGTTCGCTGATGATACAGCGCTGGTGGCTGATTCATGTGAGAAACTGCAGAAGCTGGTGACTGAGTTTGGTAAAGTGTGTGAAAGAAGAAAGTTAAGATTAAATGTGAATAAGAGCAAGGTTATTAGGTACAGTAGGGTTGAGGGTCAAGTCAATTGGGAGGTGAGTTTGAATGGAGAAAAACTGGAGGAAGTGAAGTGTTTTAGATATCTGGGAGTGGATCTGGCAGCGGATGGAACCATGGAAGTGGAAGTGGATCATAGGGTGGGGGAGGGGGCGAAAATTCTGGGGGCCTTGAAGAATGTGTGGAAGTCGAGAACATTATCTTGGAAAGCAAAAATGGGTATGTTTGAAGGAATAGTGGTTCCAACAATGTTGTATGGTTGCGAGGCGTGGGCTATGGATAGAGTTGTGCGCAGGAGGATGGATGTGCTGGAAATGAGATGTTTGAGGACAATGTGTGGTGTGAGGTGGTTTGATCGAGTGAGTAACGTAAGGGTAAGAGAGATGTGTGGAAATAAAAAGAGCGTGGTTGAGAGAGCAGAAGAGGGTGTTTTGAAGTGGTTTGGGCACATGGAGAGAGTGAGTGAGGAAAGATTGACCAAGAGGATATATGTGTCGGAGGTGGAGGGAACGAGGAGAAGAGGGAGACCAAATTGGAGGTGGAAAGATGGAGTGAAAAAGATTTTGAGTGATTGGAGCCTGAACATGCAGGAGGGTGAAAGGCGTGCAAGGAATAGAGTGAATTGGAATGATGTGGTATACCGGGATCGACATGCTGTCAATGGATTGAACCAGGGCATGTGAAGTGTCTGGGGTAAACCACGGAAAGTTCTGTGGGGCCTGGATGTGGAAAGGGAGCCGTGGTTTCGGTGCATTATTACATGACAGGTAGAGACTGAATGTGAACGAATGGGGCCTTTGTTGTCTTTTCCTAGCGCTACCTCGCACACATGAGGGGGGAGGGGGTTGTTATTTCATGTGTGGCGAGGTGGCGATGGGAATGAATAAAGGCAGACAGTATGAATTATGTACATGTGTATATATGTATATGTCTGTGTGAATATATATATATATATTTCATACTATTCGCCATTTCCCGCATTAGCGAGGTAGCGTTAAGAACAGAGGACTGGGCCTTTTAGGGAATATCCTCACCAGGCCCCCTTCTCTGTTCCTTCTTTTGGAAAATAAAAAAGAAAAAAAATTGAGAGGGGGAGGATTTCCAGCCCCCCGCTCCCTTCCCTTTTAGTCGCCTTCTACGACACGCAGGGAATACGTGGGAAGTATTCTTTCTCCCCTATCCCCAGGGATAATACATATATACATATATATATACATTTTTTTTTTTTTTTTTTTTTTTTTTTTTTATACTTTGTCGCTGTCTCCCGCGTTTGCGAGGTAGCGCAAGGAAACAGACGAAAGAAATGGCCCAACCCCCCCCCATACACATGTACATACACACGTCCACACACGCAAATATACATACCTACACAGCTTTCCATGGTTTACCCCAGACGCTTCACATGCCTTGCTTCAATCCACTGACAGCACGTCATATATATAATATATATATATATTTTTTTTTTTTTTCCTTTACATATGGGTAGTTACCATTCACTCCACAATTTCATACCCTCTTCATCTCAAACATGATATGTGACATCACATCAAATACGTCACACAGCCCTGTATTCTTCTCCATTTTTTTTTTTTTTCCTTTACATATGGGTAGTTACCATTCACTCCACAATTTCATACCCTCTTCATCTCAAACATGATATGTGACATCACATCAAATACGTCACACAGCCCTGTATTCTTCTCCATTTTTTTTTTTTTTCCTTTACATATGGGTAGTTACCATTCACTCCACAATTTCATACCCTCTTCATCTCAAACATGATATGTGACATCACATCAAATACGTCACACAGCCCTGTATTCTTCTCCATTTTTTTTTTTTTTCCTTTACATATGGGTAGTTACCATTCACTCCACAATTTCATACCCTCTTCATCTCAAACATGATATGTGACATCACATCAAATACGTCACACAGCCCTGTATTCTTCTCCATTTTTTTTTTTTTTCCTTTACATATGGGTAGTTACCATTCACTCCACAATTTCATACCCTCTTCATCTCAAACATGATATGTGACATCACATCAAATACGTCACACAGCCCTGTATTCTTCTCCATTTTTTTTTTTTTTCCTTTACATATGGGTAGTTACCATTCACTCCACAATTTCATACCCTCTTCATCTCAAACATGATATGTGACATCACATCAAATACGTCACACAGCCCTGTATTCTTCTCCATTTTTTTTTTTTTTCCTTTACATATGGGTAGTTACCATTCACTCCACAATTTCATACCCTCTTCATCTCAAACATGATATGTGACATCACATCAAATACGTCACACAGCCCTGTATTCTTCTCCATTTTTTTTTTTTTTCCTTTACATATGGGTAGTTACCATTCACTCCACAATTTCATACCCTCTTCATCTCAAACATGATATGTGACATCACATCAAATACGTCACACAGCCCTGTATTCTTCTCCATTTTTTTTTTTTTTCCTTTACATATGGGTAGTTACCATTCACTCCACAATTTCATACCCTCTTCATCTCAAACATGATATGTGACATCACATCAAATACGTCACACAGCCCTGTATTCTTCTCCATTTTTTTTTTTTTTCCTTTACATATGGGTAGTTACCATTCACTCCACAATTTCATACCCTCTTCATCTCAAACATGATATGTGACATCACATCAAATACGTCACACAGCCCTGTATTCTTCTCCATTTTTTTTTTTTTTCCTTTACATATGGGTAGTTACCATTCACTCCACAATTTCATACCCTCTTCATCTCAAACATGATATGTGACATCACATCAAATACGTCACACAGCCCTGTATTCTTCTCCATTTTTTTTTTTTTTCCTTTACATATGGGTAGTTACCATTCACTCCACAATTTCATACCCTCTTCATCTCAAACATGATATGTGACATCACATCAAATACGTCACACAGCCCTGTATTCTTCTCCATTTTTTTTTTTTTTCCTTTACATATGGGTAGTTACCATTCACTCCACAATTTCATACCCTCTTCATCTCAAACATGATATGTGACATCACATCAAATACGTCACACAGCCCTGTATTCTTCTCCATTTTTTTTTTTTTTCCTTTACATATGGGTAGTTACCATTCACTCCACAATTTCATACCCTCTTCATCTCAAACATGATATGTGACATCACATCAAATACGTCACACAGCCCTGTATTCTTCTCCATTTTTTTTTTTTTTTGCTTTGTCGCCGTCTCCCGCGCTTGCGAGGTAGCGCAAGGAAACAGACGAAAGAAAATGGCCCAACCCACCCCCATACACATGCATATACACCCACGTCCACACACGCAAACATACACACCTATACATCTCAATGCACACATATACACACACACACAGACACACACATATATACCCATGCACACAATTCACACTGTCTGCCCCTATTCATTCCCATCGCCACCCCGCCACACATGGAATACCATCCCCCCCCCCCCCTCATGTGTGCGGGGCAGCGCTAGGAAAAGACAACAAAGGCCCCACTCGTTCACACTCAGTCTCCAGCTGTCATGCAATAATATAATGCCCGAAACCACAGCTCCCCTTCCACATCCAGGCCCCACACAGCCCTCCACGGTCCACCCCAGATGCTTCACACGCCCCGACTCAACCCACAGACAGCACGTCAACCCCGGTACACCACACCGATCCAACTCACTCCATTCCCTGCCCTCCCCTCACCCTCCCGCACGTTGAGGCCCCGATCACTCAAAATCCCCCCCACTCCATCTTTCCACCCCCAATCCGGTCCCCCACCTCTCCTCGCTCCCCCCACCTCCGACACACACATCCTCCCGGTCAATCTCTCCTCACTCATTCTCTCCATGTGCCCAAACCACCCCAAAACACCCTCCTCTGCTCCCTCAACCACACTCCCCCTATTTCCACACACCTCTCTCACCCCCACATCACTCACTCAACAAAACCACCCCACACCACACATTGTCCTCAAACATCTCATTTGTCGCTGTCTCCCGCATTAGCGAGGCAGCACAAGGAAACAGACGAAAGAATGGGCCAACCCACCCACACCAACATGTATATACATACACGTCCACACATGCACATATACACACCCATACACCTCAATGCACACATATATAAACACACAAAGACATACACATATACACATATGTACACAATTCACACTGTCTGCCCCTATTCATATCCATCACCACCCCGCCACACATGAAATGATAACCCTCCCCACATGTGCACATATATATATATATATATATATATATATATATATATATATATATATATATATATATATTTTTTTTTTTTATACTTTGTCGCTGTCTCCCGCGTTTGCGAGGTAGCGCAAGGAAACAGACGAAAGAAATGGCCCAACCCCCCCCCATACACATGTACATACACACGTCCACACACGCAAATATACATACCTACACAGCTTTCCATGGTTTACATATATATATATATATATATATATATGTATACGTTGAGATGTATGGGTATGTATATTTACGTGTGTGGACGTGTATGTATATACATGTGTATGTGGATGGGTTGGGCCATTCTTTCGTCTGTTTTCTTGTGCTACCTCGCTAACGCGGTAGACAGCGACAATGCAAAATAAATATAAATAATTCCTAAATGGTTTTATTGATCTTCCCTGCCTGAGGTTACACTGTGAGGGAAAAATCACTTTTAAGCCAGGCTGTATCATAGTAAGTTCATGAAACATAGTACAGGCTCATCAAAGAACTTCTTGCTTTGAAGGAGTCCATCCTGTCCCTGCTACTGAGTATAGCTTACCCTTGGAGATGCAGGAGCCCCTGGAAAAAGGGCCCCAGGGTAACACCAGGACCCTTTCAGAAAGGGGTCCTTGGATAAATACAGATACATTTTCTGGATCATAGCTGCAACATAAGGGTAAATGATCCTAGTTGCTAAGCTACTGGTAGCACAACCTTAGTGCAGGTATCCAATCCCTCTGCAAGATTCCCCATAATTTCTTAGAGAGTTGGCACTGTATGAGAATGTTCACATTTGAGAAAATTAAGCAGATATATTAAAGAAAGTGCGAAGAATGCTAAAATGCCCTCTATATAATATGTGCCCTTCTACTCAGAGACAGTACCAGTCTGTTAGGATATATTTCTGGGACATTCTTATAGAATCTGAAAAATCATTTGTAACCAAATGAGCATGTTTAGAGTTATCCTCTAGTCTTCATCATGACAAGAATAGAGCTATAACACAACAGTAGCATTGTAGGAGAATGCTTTGCAGGAGCCTTTGTCAGTTGGATATGTCATTGATTTTGCAGCCTTGCTTAGACCACTGAGATTACTTGTTTGTAGGGAAACTATATTTTTTCATAAAGAAACCTATAGGTTTATCACACTATAGAATGGAGGTTTCAAACGTCCTTGATCTTATACAATCTTTTGGTTTTACAGGGATTATACCTCTGAACTGTTTTCTTGTGGCAACTCTCTTCCATATATATTTGGAATTTGAAGAATGATAATGAGATTCATAGTCCCTAGATATAGAACACTGTTGATATTTAAAGATCTCCCATATGCAAAGTTTCCTGTGGAAAATTTTGTGGCTAAATCTAGGATTTTATCTACTGTACACTGTACACTGGAGTATTTTTCCTTTGAAACAACTTTTTTTGTGTCAAGACTATTAAAGATTTCAGTTTTCTCACAAAATATTTCCTATGAGAATGTATGTGTCCTTACCCAGGCTTCTTGAATCCTTTATCATCAGGAAACATTTTATATTTACCCTGTAGGAAGTGACAGGCATCCACTGTTCAGGAAAGTGCTACCACATGGATATTGGAAAGGATAATGATGGCAGCACAGTGAGCTAGCACCATGCCATTTATCATGTACCCTCCCCAGGTCTAGGTTGCCTTTTTTTTTTTTTCCTTTACATATGGGTAGTTACCATTCACTCCACAATTTCATACCCTCTTCATCTCAAACATGATATGTGACATCACATCAAATACGTCACACAGCCCTGTATTCTTCTCCATTTTTTTTTTTTTTCTACAAAAATCATGGCACACTTTGATTTAGATCGTCCAGTGCCAAATTGGACTGGTGCCACCTTTGAGATAGCCTGGAAGGTTTCCAGGTCCTCTTTTGGATGATGTCATGTAACTGGAACCAACTCTACTCTTCCAGATACCTCTCCCACACCTGGCTTTTCTCTCTTCATTTCTACTAAATTTATATCATATCTAACCTTCTCTATAGAACACTATCTTTCAGCTTCCTGTCCTTATCTTTTTCTTCTTTATGAAACTCATCTTTCCAAGGCTGCATCCTCTCTATACACTCAGATCCAGAAATCAAATCTCTGCTATTGTCCTTTCTGTTCCTTTAGTGGCATTAGCAGCTACTGTTATAAAAAGATTCCCATTGCTTGTCTCATGGATCTTGAGTCTCCCCAGTTTAATGTATTCTGGCTCAAAATTTATCTTTCCTTTACTGTATAACTTTGCTGATATGTTTTATACATTTCCCTCAATCTCTCCATCTATTTACAACTCTTCAGCTATTTGACTTTTTGCCACAAGACATGGCTCTCTTCTCATCCATGTGCTGACTTCCTCTATCCAGGGGATTTCAGTGTACACCACAGGGATTGGTTAGGCCCTGCCCAAGATGATCCTGGCAGAACTGAGGCCTTTTCTTGTTCCTTCCTTCACTATCTGGAACAGATGATCAAATGCATAGCACAAGTTTCCAGCTGTTAACCACTCTTCTATCACACTTTACCTCTTTCTTTCACTTTTGAACCCTCTTAATATGAGTACACTTTTTATACCCCTTTGGGGTTCTCCAACTAGTTGTATTTCAGTCTCTTCTGATTGGGCATGCCCACCCTCAGTACCCCTCCATGTGTAGCTGCTTAACTGATGCTTCCAGGAATGGTTGTTGCTTTTTTGTCTGGGATTCCCCTTTGTTGTGTTGAACTCATACAGGAGGTTATATTGGCTGGGATGGATTCTTACATCCCATCTTCCGCTATATCTTTCTTCACCAATCATGGTTTTATCACTCCTGCTCTGATGCCTGTTGCATCAGAGATGGAGCATGCCATGCCATGAAACTCTTCCAATCCCCAGAATCTCACTCCACTTTCATATCTATTCATAATCACTGTAGAGCTGTTCATTTAAAGTCAAGCATGCCTTCATAAAAGGAGTGTGCTGATATGACATCTACTGATAGATCAGAGATAGATCTCTCAGATCTTTAACCAAGAAATGTTTCCATTATCTTCTGTAATTCAACCTCTCCTTGGATTTTGCAGTGCTGTGTCTACTGGTGATCTATGTTCCCATGTGACTCATCTCTGGTCCTCCTTTCTGAGGGATTTTATTGAGAAAGGGGAAAGTTGACAATAAATTTGAAAAACAAGGTTATGAGGTTCAGCAAGGCTGAGGGACAAGTCTGTTGGGATATAAGTTTGAATGGAGAAAAGTTGGAGGAATTAGTGTTTTAGATATCTGCGAGTGGCTTCGACAGTAAATGGAACCATAGAAGTGGAAGTGAGTCATAGTGTGGGGAAGGGGACAAAGGTTCTGGGAGCAGTGAAGAATGTGTGGAAAGAGAAAGTTATTTTGGAGAGCAAAAACAGGTATGTATGAAAGAATAGTAGCTCCAACAATAGTATATGATTATGAGGCATGGGCTATACATAGGGTTGTGCAGAAGAGGGTGGATGTGTTGGAAGTGAAATGTTTGAGGACACTATGTAGTGTGAGGTGGTTTGATTGAGTAAGCAATGAAAGGGTAAGAGAGAGGCATGGTAAAAAAAATTGTGGTTGAGAGAGCAGAAGAGGGTGTGTTAAAATGGTTTGGACATATGGAGAGAATGAGTGAGGAAAGGTTGACAAGGAGACAAAGAAGATATATGTGTCAGAAGTGGAGAGAACAAGGAGAAGCAGCAGACCAGATTGAAGGTGGAAGGATGGAGTAAGAAAAATTTTGAGCGATTGGGGCCTGAACATGCAGGAAGGTGAAAGGCATGCATGGAATATTGTGAGTTGAAAAGATGTGGTATACTGGGGTCAACATGCCATCATTGGACTGAACCAGGGCATGTGAAACATCTGGGTAAACTATAGAAAGGTCTGTGTAGCCTGGATATGGATAGGAAGCTGTACTTTTGGTGCATTACACATGACAGCAAGATAATGGATGAGAATGTATGTGGCCTTTTTACATATCCCTCCTGGCACTACCTCGCTGATGCAGGGGGGTGGTGATGCTGTTTCCTGTGGGGTGGGGTGGCACCGGGAGTGGATATAGGCAAGTAAGTATGAATGTTTACATGTGTATGTATGTAATATTATTTATTTATTATACTTGATCACTGTTTCCCGTGTCAGCAAGGTATTGCTAGGAAACAGACGAAGAAAGGCCCATCCAACAGTTTCTGTGTGGAAAGCAGCCTCTTGAGGATTGATCATTATGATACCTTCTTCCCTTGAACAGCTTAGCTGTGGAATTTTCTCCTTTCTTTTGTCTGTCCCTCCTCCTGTAACCTTTTTACCCTTAAGAGTCAGTTCTACAGACACCTGCAGAGCCCTGATTAATTCTGCATTCTTTTTCTCTCAAGTTATCCCACTTACCTAAGACAGCCTTTTTTTAACTGGAGCATTTTTTGCCTGTTTTATATCAGTCATAATAAAAGGAAAGAAGTCAGTTCTTCTTTCACAACCAAAGCTGTCCGATAGAGCCCATAATTAAAGGAAAGAGGCTTTTACCCTGACTTTTTATGGAAACTCTTACTTCTTGAGACTGATAAAGGAGGGAGGGGGTCTATAGTGTTCAGCTTCTCCATACATTTGGTTGACCTCCGTTGTGTAGCACCTCTTTCAGAAGAGACAATTTTAGAGTGAAGACCAATTTGATGCTGAGGTTGCTGTTTTCTCCTAAAGTCTTTTTCATGGGTTTTTCTTATGGTCTCTTCTCTTTTATTGTAGAATGCTCTTTCATGATTGAAGGGGATTATCTGGAGGTGGATAGTTTATTATGTGGATAGAGACAAGGAGGCAATATCAACATAATCATACCAAAGATGCCATGATCCTGGATGGTGTGTATGGTTGTTTGGGAACTGTGAATAAGCATTAGCCAGCCTCATATATATTATGTTGATAAATAAGGTGAAATTAAATTCTTTTGGGTTGCACTCTGTTTTAGGGTATGGGTGATCAAAATGGTGTTTGATATGTTCATAGCTTGGATGATGGAGATGATTTTCAGGGTCTTTTAGAAAGGAACAATTCTCCTTAATGCTGGGAGTCAAACAGAGAATATTAGATAAATCAGTGTCTTTTTGTAGATAATATTGATCTGGTGACATATACTAGATGGAAACTACTGAAACGGTTGACAGAATTTAGGAGAGTGGGTAGAAACAGAAAGTTGAGAGTGAATGTGAACAAAAAGAAGGTAATGAGATGCAGCAGGTGGTAACGGGATGGATTGAGAGTAAAATTAAATGAAGAGGAACTTGAGGAAATGGTGTGCTTTAGCTTCTGATAATAGACATGGCAGTAGATTGAGGAAGGGGCAAGTGATCTGGTTGCATTAAAAGCTATGTGGAATAGAAGATCAGTGTCTGTAAGGGCAGAGATGAACATGTCTAAAGCTATAGAAGACATAGCAGTGTTGTATGGATGTTTCTTGAACCTTGAGTGCAAAAGAAAGGATGAGGTTAGATGTGCTGCATATGAAATAGTTGAAGATGATTTGGGGTGTAAAGCAGGTTGATTGTGTAGGAAATAACATTGCCAGAGAAGTTTGATAGTGATTTAAGGCTGATTGAAATGGCCAACTAGGGTGTGCTGAAATGATTTGGATGCATAGAAAAGATGAATGAAAAAAGACGGACAGAGATGATCAATATGTCAGAATTTGTTGGAGCTAGGAGGGGAGAGTGACAAAGAGGAAATAGAAAAGTGAAGACTGAGATGTTGGGGAGTGAACGTTTAGGAGGGTGAGAGGTATGCATTGGATAGAATGAGTTTGCCTGGTTAAGATGGTAAAGGCTATTAGGTGAAAGGGAAGTGAGTCTGAATTCCCCATAAATAAGTACTCTCTCCAGTGTGATGAAATTGAACTTTAAAACCAACTATAATTGCTTTATAATGCCTCATTATTATCATTTTAAAATTACAGTGGAAGAACTACCTTCAACAAAGATAAATAATGTAAATATTTCATTGTACAGAGAGGCAGTCTGTTTGTAATCTTGAAAAATAATGAGAGATTTCAATTGTTACTTGAATTTTTACTGTCAGTACCTTTGGTATATATTACTTGATTTAACTTCTTGAAATAATTTGCAACTATAGCCCTAGGGTATACATGGACAGTAGGGCACAGCAAGAGCAGGCCTTGATTGATCCTTGACCTTGGTGTCAAATATTTGGTCCCCCACATGTAAAGTTTGACTGTGTGCGGAATGTACATAATTTGATTGGTGTACATAACATAGTCAGGAACTGTACTACCATATAAATGAATAGAAAGAATTGCTTTCTAGATCAAGTGATGTAAATAGAGTTTAAGATGGGGGAAATATACAGTAAAGAGAGAAGATAATTTAATATAATCATGGAAGTACATGTATGTATGAATAATATGAATGGAAGTTGCTATGGAGAAAGTCAGAGGTTAGATTATTGTACAGGGTAAGGGAGTCTGTACAGAAAAATTTTAAATGAACTTAGATATGTTGAAGTATGTATCAGTTTGTCATATATGTTTTGTTTGGGATACCTTGCTTTAAATGTAAACAAAAAAGTACTTGTTTGATGTTGATGAATAGAGAATGTTTTACCTCCATTTTTTTTCCTTTTTTTCTAGATTGAGGTTGTGAATCACCAAAATACTCAGATGATAGACAGTTTTACAATTATCACTCGGAATCTTACAATGATGGTAGCAAACTTAAGAACTGCAGAAGAACATAGAGAAAAACAAAAGAAGGTAAGTGCTGCCTGAAAATTTTAACAACTAATGATAAGATCCACTGACAGAAGATTGGCTCATACTGCAAAGTCAGATTTTTTCATTTAAAGAGATTTGTTTTGATGTACAGTCCAAAACAAATACAGTAGTACTGCTCCAAACAAATAGAATACTCAGGCTTTTATTGTAGATTTTACTCTGACTTATGTTTACATCACTGACTGATTTTTTAGTTCTCATGTTACTGACCTACCTTTGAGTACCTTTGACAAGACAAGATTTTACCTTTAGGTAGGCCTGGTGTGTAGCACTTGCAGCATATCTTGCTTGATTAACAATACTGTTTTTCTCTGCAGCTACTTACGTTTTATAACTATCAACCTTGGGCTCATCAGAAACTGTTTTTAGCTATTTATCAAGGCTTTTTCTGAATGTTTTTCTGCTTGTGCCATGTAGATTAATATATAACTTGATAGTATAGTTGATAGCCTTTTTTGATGAACTCTTATAAAAACGTTTCTTTGATATCTTGTTATTTTCCAGGGTATTATTGCAGACTTGATTTCTCTGTTTTTTTCCATGCCTGGATGCCTTTAAGCCAAATATAGTCTCTACAAAAAATATCCAATGATTACTGTTTAATATAAGGCTTTCAAATGTCATGTTTTATGTACAGAAAACAGAACAGATCCTATTACCCATGTCTTAGGGGTTGGCAGCTTGATTTGGTGCATCAATTATTCCATGGTATTAAACGTGGAGGGATGCAATTTTTGTTGGCGTTCCATGTGTTTAGGGGTATTTTTTCTGTTTCTGTTCTGGGTGATGCTTTTCTTCAAACACTAGCTAACTATGGGTCATAAGAAGTTGTTCCAAGAAGAAGAGACCCATGAGCTTTCTTGAAGGCAAGAAAATTTGTCGCAGGGGAACTTTCAAACCATACTGCCTGGGCTGAGCTCACCATCAGGACACTTTTTTTTCCTTCCTCCTAGTATCACCCTGTCCCAACCAAAGATGACTAGTAACTTTATGAAGCATGAACTAATAGAAAATCCCATATTTATCAGATTATCAGTTACTGTTTTTTTGGGAGGTTGTCCATACCAAGCTTTTCACGAAGTATAATGTTAGAAGGAAGGGGAAAAAGTATTGATGATGAAGTGGATCCTGCTGGTATATCATAAAATTTTACTAGTAGACCTATTTTCTTGCTTCAAAGTAAGAATACAGACCTTTTCTTCTTAAGACAGCTATTTTGGATCCATCTGTAATTACTGATGGAGGAAAAATATCACCTGGAACAGAAGTAGTAAAAATATCACTAAACACAGGGACAACAAGCAATAGTTGCATCTTTTCTCTTTGACTACCATGGGGTAACTGAGGTTGCAAAATCATTTCATCTGATATCTAGGGCTGTACAACACTGTCAGATATTTGGAATCTGCACCTTAATAGAATACTATAATAAATTTGTTCTGCGAATATAACCTTGTAGAACTACATATTTTTTTTTTTTTTTTTTTTGCTTTGTCGCTGTCTCCCTCGTTTGCGAGGTAGCGCAAGGAAACAGACGAAAGAAATGGCCCAACCCACCCCCATACACATGTATATACATATGTCCACACATGCAAATATACATACCTACACAGCTTTCCATGGTTTACCCCAGACGCTTCACATGCCCTGATTCAATCCACTGACAGCACGTCAACCCCGGTATACCACATCGATCCAATTCACTCTATTCCTTGCCCTCCTTTCACCCTCCTGCATGTTCAGGCCCCGATCACACAAAATCTTTTTCACTCCATCTTTCCACCTCCAATTTGGTCTCCCACTTCTCTCGTTCCCTCCACCTCCAACACATATATCCTCTTGGTCAATCTTTCCTCACTCATTCTCTCCATGTGCCCATACCATTTCAAAACACAAAGGCAAAGGGGATAAGAGTGAGTGCTCAGATTACAGAGGTATAAGTTTGTTGAGTATTCATGGTAAATTATATGGGAGGGTATTGATTGAGAGGGTGAAGGCATGTACAGAGCATCAGATTGGGGAAGAGCAGTGTGGTTTCAGAAGTGGTAGAGGATGTGTGGATCAGGTGTTTGCTTTGAAGAATGTATGTGAGAAATACTTAGAAAAGCAAATGGATTTGTATGTAGCATTTATGGATCTGGAGAAGGCATATGATAGAGTTGATAGAGATGCTCTGTGGAAGGTATTAAGAATATATGGTGTGGGAGGCAAGTTGTTAGAAGCGGTGAAAAGTTTTTATCGAGGATGTAAGGCATGTGTACGTGTAGGAAGAGAGGAGAGTGATTGGTTCTCAGTGAATGTAGGTTTGCGGCAGGGGTGTGTGATGTTGCCATGGTTGTTTAATTTGTTTATGGATGGGGTTGTTAGGGAGGTGAATGCAAGAGTTTTGGAAAGAGGGGCAAGTATGAAGTCTGTTGGGGATAAGAGAGCTTGGGAAGTGAGTCAGTTGTTGTTCGCTGATGATACAGCACTGGTGGCTGATTCATGTGAGAAACTGCAGAAGCTGGTGACTGAGTTTGGTAAAGTGTGTGAAAGAAGAAAGTTAAGAGTAAATGTGAATAAGAGCAAGGTTATTAGGTACAGTAGGGTTGAGGGTCAAGTCAATTGGGAGGTAAGTTTGAATGGAGAAAAACTGGAGGAAGTAAAGTGTTTTAGATATCCGGGAGTGGATCGGGCAGTGGATGGAACCATGGAAGCGGAAGTGGATCATAGGGTGGGGGAGGGGGCAAAAATCCTGGGAGCCTTGAAGAATGTGTGGAAGTCGAGAACATTATCTCGGAAAGCAAAAATGGGTATGTTTGAAGGAATAGTGGTTCCAACAATGTTGTATGGTTGCGAGGTGTGGGCTATGGATAGAGTTGTGCGCAGGAGGATGGATGTGCTGGAAATGAAATGTTTGAGGCCAATGTGTGGTGTGAGGTGGTTTGATCGAGTAAGTAACGTAAGGGTAAGAGAGATGTGTGGAAATAAAAAGAGCGTGGTTGAGAGAGCAGAAGAGGGTGTTTTGAAATGGTTTGGGCACATGGAGAGAATGAGTGAGGAAAGATTGACCAAGAGGATATATGTGTCGGAGGTGGAGGGAACGAGGAGAAGTGGAAGACCAAATTGGATGTGGAAAGATGGAGTGAAAAAGATTTTGTGTTATTGGGGCCTGAACATGCAGGAGTGTGAAAGGAGGGCAAGGAATAGGGTGAATTGGATCGATGTGGTATACCGGGGTTGACGTGCTGTCAGTGGATTGAATCAGGGCATGTGAAGCGTCTGGGGTAAACCATGGAAAGCTGTGTATGTATGTATATTTGCGTGTGTGGACGTATGTATATACATGTGTATGGGGGTGGGTTGGGCCATTTCTTTCGTCTGTTTCCTTGCGCTACCTCGCAAACGCGGGAGACAGCGACAAAGCAAAAAAAAAAAAAAAAAAATCTTTCTATCTACATCTCTGATACCCATTTCCTCTGGGAACTTCCATTAAGGGGTGACCATGGCAAAACAGTCTCCACTTATCCCTGTCCTTACATGCGTCCCTTGCATACACCGTTCCATGCATTCTTCCTCTGTTTCTCTCCCTCCAGTATTCCTCCCCCCTATTTGCCTTTGTCACAGGTGGTCTTCCACTCACAAGAACCCCATTAATTGTCCTATCATACACTTTCCTTGTAAACTCCCAGTCTTGCATTCTTTCCACATGACCAAACCACCTCAAAGTATTATGTTTCACCCTTTCTACCACTCCACAATTCACTTCCTTTGCTTTCCTTGCCATACCACATCTCTCATACACCCTTTCATTCCTTTCATCATTCCATCTAGTCATATCACATGATCTTCTCAAATAGGTAATTTCCACAGCCTGGATTCTTGACCAATGTGCCTCATTCCATGCATGTTTTGGCTGCATGGGTCAGGGTTGGGAGGACTATTCTGTCCCTTAATCCTCTCTTCACTTCCATACTAACACCTCTACCCTTCATTATTCTGTTAGTGGACCTAATGCCTCTTCTACCCTGTACTGCTTTCTCTCTTATCTCTCCTACCATATCACCATACTTACCCAAGACAGCTCCCAGGTACTTAAATTCCCTTACTTCCAGTCTTTTTCCCCCTATATCCACAGCACAATTTAGGAAAAGCCTTATTTCGAACAGAGATTATTGGACTTTTTTTTTTATATAAAGACAGCACAGTAGCTCACCACCAATTTGATGTGAGGGAATTATCTTATGCAGTAATTTCTTTTCTGATTTTCTCAGTTCTCTAGTGCTTAGCTTCTGGTTGAGTCATTCTGTTGTAGTCGTCACTGATGGAGTGACTCCTCTTTTTTCATAACTAACCATGGTCTCCCTCAGAGTTTTCTCTTATTGCCTAACCATTTTCTTCTTTCCATAAAAGATCTCACTTCAGCTTCTAACTGCAGGTATAATATTTCCTGATGATGACTCCACTCTGTATATTTAAACTGATCTGACTGCAGGTATAATAACTCATGCTGATGACTCCACTCTGTATATTGAAACTGACGTTTCCCCTCTCTTTTTTACTCTAATACTTATTTTTTGCAAACTGAATACATCTTCTCTCTTAATTCAGGCATGAGTGGCATATCAGAATAAGGAAGTAGTTTTTTTTTTCCTTTTTTTTTTTGCTTTGTTGCTGTCTCCCGCGTTTGCGAGGTAGCGCAAGGAAACAGACGAAAGAAATGGCCCAACCCACCCCCATACACAATGTATATACATACACGTCCACACACGCAAATATACATACCTATACATCTCATTGTACACATATAAATACACACACAGACACATACATATATACCCATGCACACAATTCACACTGTCTGCCTTTATTCTTTCCCATCGCCACCTCGCCACACATGGAATACCATCCCCCTCCCCCCTCATGTGTGCGAGGTAGCACTAGGAAAAGACAACAAAGGCCCCATTCGTTCACACTCAGTCTCTAGTTGTCATGCAATAATGCCCGAAACCACAGCTCCCTTTCCATATCCAGGCCCCACACAACTTTCCATGGTTTACCCCAGATGCTTCACATGCCCTGATTCAATCCACTGACAGCACGTCAACCCCGGTATACCACATCGATCCAATTCACTCTATTCCTTGCCCGCCTTTCACACTCCTGCATGTTCAGGCCCCGATCACACAAAATCTTTTTCACTCCATCTTTCCACCTCCAATTTGGTCTTCCACTTCTCCTCGTTCCCTCCACCTCCGACACATATATCCTCTTGGTCAATCTTTCCTCACTCATTCTCTCCATGTGCCCAAACCATTTCAAACCACCCTCTTCTGCTCTCTCAGCCACGCTCTTTTTATTTCCACACATCTCTCTTACCCTTACATTACTTACTCGATCAAACCACCTCACACCACATATTGTCCTCAGACATCTCATTTCCAGCACATCCACCCTCCTGTGCACAACTCTATCCATAGCCCACGCCTCGCAACCATACAACATTGTTGGAACCACTATTCCTTCAAACATACCCATTTTTGCTTTCCGAGATAATGTTCTCGACTTCCACACATTCTTCAAGGTTCCCAGGATTTTCGCCCCCTCCCCCACCCTATGATTTACTTCCGCTTCCATGGTTCCATCCGCTGCCAGATCCACTCCCAGATATCTAAAACACTTTACTTCCTCCATTTTTTCTCCATTCAAACTTACCTCCCAATTGACTTGACCCTCAACCCTACTGTACCTAATAACCTTGCTCTTATTCACATTTACTCTTAACTTTCTTCTTTCACACACTTTACCAAACTCAGTCACCAGCTTCTGCAGTTTCTCACATGAATCAGCCACCAGCGCTGTATCATCAGCGAACAACAACTGACTCACTTCCCAAGCTCTCTCATCCACAACTGTATGAGTATCTGGTTAAATTCATTTGTGCTACAAAATGCAATTTCTTTATTGGTAACTGCTGAGTAGCTAGTTATCATTAGAGGAACTGACTGCTCTTGTAGTTTAGCTTATTTCTAGAATTTGCTACCTATCACCTACACAAGTTATAGGCTTGTTTCCATGATTCATGAATTCTTCAAGTTCAGAGGGAATCTCATAAATAAAAGCTTATAATATATGATAACATTAACTTTACATCTCCTGGTCTTACATACTCCAAAGGTAAACAATAAAGTAATACAAACAAAAAGTGCCTAATTTTGGTTATCTGTCTTTACTTGTTTGCTCTTCCCGAGTATATATTGGTAAACTTAGAAGCTCATGAATTCTTTCTAGTTTTACAGTCTGAGCAGAAAGGGCAGCTTTTCTCACTTTTATGATTGCTAACAGTATTTAGCATTCTTTATCAGTTCTTTTGATGTTATTTCTTTCCACCACTGTGTATTCAGGATATATATATGAAATCCAGTTTATAAGAAAGATGCATTTTTAACCCATCAGCTAATAGATACTCTAGTAAGATACCCTCACTGATGTAGGTGCAGTATTTTGTATTCGAACTTCATAAAGCTAACTTTAGCTAGTGAAGGGACCATCCCACATTGAAGGAGGTGGTATAACATGATATTTCTACTTTATAATTGTTATGTATTTTTCATACAATGAAAGATTAAAAATGTTCTGATGTAAAGCAGCTTTTATGATATATGAATATATTTGCATAACAGGAGAAAGAGGAACTGGCAGCTTCCCTTGCAGCAGCACAGGCAGAAGCTGAAGCAGCAAGATTAGCAGCTACTGCTGCAGAAGAGGCCAGAAAGGCTGCTGAAGAAGTAGCAAAAATCTTGGCTATACCTATACAGCCAATAGTTCCAAAGAAGGTAGTTATGAATTTATCGTTTAAGTTCCAAATTGCAACATGCCAGGCAGCATGGTTTTCAGATATGAAAAATATTTAAGTATGGCATGTTTGTGACTTATATTTGATTTGTTCCATGCAATTTCTGTGTATCACACATGATAGCTAGAGACTGGATGAGGGCAAGTGAGGCCAGTGTTAGTTTCTTCCTGATGCTTCCTTGCTAAGGTAAGAAATGCAGTTAGGTATAATAAGAATGTACTTATATGAGAACTGATGAACAGATTTTTATAGATGATCTTCACATGATCACTATTACATTCCAATAGGTTGAGATAGAAATTCAGACAGAGGCCATCCCATTACCTGAGGAGACACCAAAGCAGGAAGACACCCCTCCACCCAAGAAGGCTAAGTTAATTGATGATGAACCTCAGCCTATGCCACCTATTTTCCTTACACCTCTTGTTGGAGCTACAGTTACAGAAGGGGTCAAATTCAGCTTTGAATGCAAGTAAGTGGTGTTTAGGTTGTTCTAAAGGATATCCATTTTGTTTTGATTATGGCCGCTGTAAATTTAGACAATTAAAACTAAACAGTTCGCTGATGATACAGCGCTGGTGGCTGATTCATGTGAGAAACTGCAGAAGCTGGTGACTGAGTTTGGTAAAGTGTGTGAATGAAGAAAGTTACGAGTAAATGTGAATAAGAGCAAGGTTATTAGGTACAGTAGGGTTGAGGGTCAAGTCAGTTGGGAGGTAAGTTTGAATGGAGAAAAACTGGAAGAAGTAAAGTGTTTTAGATATCTGGGAGTGGATCTGGCAGCGGATGGAACCATGGAAGCGGAAGTGAATCATAGGGTGGGGGAGGGGGCGAAAATCCTGGGAGCCTTGAAGAATGTGTGGAAGTCGAGAACATTATCTCGGAAAGCAAAAATGGGTATGTTTGAAACAATGTTGTATGGTTGCGAGGCATGGGCTATGGATAGAGTTGTGTGCAGGAGGATGGATGTGCTGGAAATGAGATGTTTGAGGACAATGTGTGGTGTGAGGTGGTTTGATCGAGTAAGTAACGTAAGGGTAAGAGAGATGTGTGGAAATAAAAAGAGCGTGGTTGAGAGAGCAGAAGAGGGTGTTTTGAAATGGTTTGGGCACATGGAGAGAATGAGTGAGGAAAGATTGACCAAGAGGATATATGTGTCGGAGGTGGAGGGAATGAGGAGAAGTGGGAGACCAAATTGGAGGTGGAAAGATGGAGTGAAAAAGATTTTGTGTGATCGGGGCCTGAACATGCAGGAGGGTGAAAGGAGGGCAAGGAATAGAGTGAATTGGATCGATGTGGTATACCGGGGTTGACGTGCTGTCAGTGGATTGAATCAGGGCATGTGAAGCGTCTGTTGTAAACCATGGAAAGCTGTGTAGGTATGTATATTTGCGTGTGTGGACGTATGTATATACATGTGTATGGGGGTGGGTTGGGCCATTTCTTTCGTCTGTTTCCTTGCGCTACCTCGCAAATGCGGGAGACCGACAAAACAAAAAAAACAAAAAAACTAAACATATTTTTTACTATTTTTTCATATTTAAGATTTGTTCTTATGTCAGGTTTATTTCAACTGTTAATGGAAGACACTCATTTGTTACTTTTATTTACTGTTGTAAACCATTTCCGTTTGTTAGTGAAGTTACGTACTTGCTGGTCCTTACTCATATTTATTGGAAAGTAACAGAGTATAATGCAGCCTTGGAGCTGTAAGAGCCTCTGGAAAAGGGGCCTTTGGTGAACACCATGACCCTTTCTGAATGGGGTTCCAAGGATAATAATATAAATGAAATATATAGGGAAGAAAGAATACTCATCACAAGTCTCTTATGTTTCATATGATGTGGCTAAGTCTAACAGGAGTGAGAAGTTGGAAATTCTCCCCTCATATAGTACTTTCTGAAAGAAGGAATGATGAAGGAATCAAGTGAAGATTTTATCCCTCTAAGGCTAAGTTGTCTGTTCCTGACACCTTTTTACTTAAATGCGAAATTGTGAACACTTATGAAGGGAAAGAAAATATACTTATTCTTGTGGAAAATGGTGATTTTAAATGCTTCTTAAGTTCATGGGTTGAGGCAGCCCTGATTTTCATGCAAGTAAATTAAGACACAACCCACTCTAATCCTCTGATGCCTTCCATGTCAATACCCTATCCCAGCAGTCAGACTTTCAAGCCATTAGCTTCCTATATATCTATTGTAAATTATCTTTCTTCTTATCTTCTTAGATTTTTTTAGGAATCTTACAAGTTTGCAGAACTTTTAAAGGAATGACAAGTGGTTGGGTTCTAATCTTTAAGTGAAATGATCCGCACAAGTAATCTTCAGAGTCTAGACACTGCCATTTCAGCTTCATTCATTTATAGCTTTGAAGGATCAATCTGGAACATTCTCAGTGTGTAGAGTGTTTTCAGCCTTCATCATGATACCCTAAGAATTGTAAGTAATCTATTATTCTATTTATCTATCCATATATCTTTTGTCTGTTCCCTTTGAGAACTCTCTGAAGGGGTTAGCTGTGGCAAAAGAGTCTGTGCTGGAGTTGCCCTTTCCCAGTGACCTGTAAAGGGTTCTAAAAGGCTGAGAAGCGGTACTGGAGTTCACCACTTATTCACTGTTCTTAACCTAATACTGGCACCTTCAGTATTCACAGGTACAGAAAAATTGTTGTATCCATGGCTTTTGATTTTGAATTTCTAATTGCAGGGTTTTGGGTATGCCAATGCCAGAGGTTGAGTGGCTGAAAGATAACATGAGCATCACAGCCAACCCAGATTATAAAACAAGCTTTGAAGAAGGTGTTTGTACCCTTACAATTGAAGAGACTTTCACTGAGGACTCTGCTCTATTTACCTGCAGAGCTGTAAATGGTGCAGGCATGGCTGAAACCTCAGCAACACTAACTGTTAAAGGTGAGAGGCATGCAAAGAATAGAGTGAAATGGAACAATGGACTGAATCAGGGCATGTGAAGTGTTTGGGGTAAACCATGGAAAGGTGGAGTGGCGACGGGAATGGATGAAGACAGCAAGTATGAATATGTACATATGTATATATGTATATGTCTGTGTATGTATATGTATATTTATATTTTTTATGTATGTATATGTGTGTGTGTGGGCTCTTATGTATGTACATGTGTATGTGGGTGGGTTGGGCCACTCTTTTGTCTGTTTCCTTGCACTACCTTGCTAACGCGGGAGACAGTAATTAAGTATAAAAGATTATATATATATATATATATATATATATATATATATATATATATATATATATATATATATATATATATATATATATTCCCTGGGGATAGGGGAGAAAGAATACTTCCCACGTATTCCCTGCGTGTCGTAGAAGGCGACTGTAAGGGGAGGGAGCCGGGGGGCTGGAAATCCTCCCCTCTCATTATTTTTTTTTTTATTTTTCCAAAAGAAGGAACAGAGAAGGGGGCCAGGTGAGGATATTCCCTCAAAGGCCCAGTTCTCTGTTCTTAACGCTACCTCGCTAACGCGGGAAATGGCGAATAGTTTGAAAGAAAATATATATATATATATATATGTATATATATATATATATATATATATATATATATATATATATATATATATATATATATATATATGTATATATCATATATATATCATATGTATGGATCATAGGGTGGGGGAGGGGGCGAAAATTCTGGGGGCCTTGAAGAATGTGTGGAAGTCGAGAACATTATCTCGGAAAGCAAAAATGGGTATGTTTGAAGGAATAGTGGTTCCAACAATGTTGTATGGTTGCGAGGCGTGGGCTATGGATAGAGTTGTGCGCAGGAGGATGGATGTGCTGGAAATGAGATGTTTGAGGACAATGTGTGGTGTGAGGTGGTTTGATCGAGTGAGTAACGTAAGGGTAAGAGAGATGTGTGGAAATAAAAAGAGCGTGGTTGAGAGAGCAGAAGAGGGTGTTTTGAAGTGGTTTGGGCACATGGAGAGGATGAGTGAGGAAAGATTGACCAAGAGGATATATGTGTCGGAGGTGAAGGGAACAAGGAGAAGAGGGAGACCAAATTGGAGGTGGAAAGATGGAGTGAAAAAGATTTTGTGTGATCGGGGCCTGAACATGCAGGAGGGTGAAAGGAGGGCAAGGAATAGAGTGAATTGGAGCGATGTGGTATACCGGGGCTGACGTGCTGTCAGTGGATTGAATCAAGGCATGTGAAGCGTCTGGGGTAAACCATGGAAAGCTGTATAGGTATGTATATTTGTGTGTGTGGACGTATGTATATACATGTGTGTGGGGGGGGGGGTTGGGCCATTTCTTTCGTCTGTTTCCTTGCGCTACCTCGCAAACGTGGGAGACAGCGGCAAAGTATAAAAAAAAAAAAAAATATATATATATATATATATATATATATATATATATATATATATATATATATATATATATATATATATATATATATATTATCCCTGGGGATAGGGGAGAAAGAATACTTCCCACGTATTCCCTGCGTGTTGTAGAAGGCGACTAAAAGGGGAGGGAGCGGGGGGCTGGAAATCCTCCCCTTTTGTTTTTTTTTTTAATTTTCCAAAAGAAGGAACAGAGAAGGAGGCCAGGTGAGGATATTCCCTCAGAGGCCCAGTCCTCTGTTCTTAACGCTACTTTGCTAATGCAGGAAATGGCAAATAGTTTGAAAGAAAAGAAAAAGATATATATATATATATATATATATATATATATATATATATATATATATATATATATATATATATATATATCTTTCTTTTTTCTTTCATACTATTCGCCATTTCCCGCATTACCGAGGTAGCGTTGAGAACAGAGGACTGGGCCCTTGAGGGAATATCCTCACCTGGGCCCCTTCTCTGTTCCCTCTTTTGGAAAAAAAAAAAAAAAAAAAAAAAAAAAAAGTGAGAGGGGAGGATTTCCAGCCCCCCGCTCCCTTCCCTTTTAGTCGCTTTCTACGACACGCAGGGAATATGTGGGAAGTATTCTTTCTCCCCTATCCTTAGGGGAGAAAGAATACTTCCCACGTATTCCCTGCGTGTCGTAGAAGGCGACTAAAAGGGGAGGGAGCGGGGGGCTGGAAATCCTCCCCTCTCACTTTTTTTTTTTTTTTTTTTTTTTTTTTTTTAATTTTCCAAAAGAGGGAACAGAGAAGGGGTAGATAGGTAGTATGTTTGAGGAAAGGAACCTGGATGTTCTGGCTCTGAGTGAAACGAAGCTCAAGGGTAAAGGGGAAGAGTGGTTTGGGAATGTCTGGGGAGTAAAGTCAGGGGTTAGTGAGAGGACAAGAGCAAGGGAAGGAGTAGCAATACTCCTGAAACAGGAGTTGTGGGAGTATGTGATAGAATGTAAGAAAGTAAATTCTCGATTAATATGGGTAAAACTGAAAGTTGATGGAGAGAGGTGGGTGATTATTGGTGCATATGCACCTGGGCATGAGAAGAAAGATCATGAGAGACAAGTGTTTTGGGAGCAGCTGAATGAGTGTGTTAGTGGTTTTGATGCACGAGACCGGGTTATAGTGATGGGTGATTTGAATGCAAAGGTGAGTAATGTGGCAGTTGAGGGAATAATTGGTATACATGGGGTGTTCAGTGTTGTAAATGGAAATGGTGAAGAGCTTGTAGATTTATGTGCTGAAAAAGGACTGATGATTGGGAATACCTGGTTTAAAAAGCGAGATATACATAAGTATACTTATGTAAGTAGGAGAGATGGCCAGAGAGCGTTATTGGATTACGTGTTAATTGACAGGCGTGCGAAAGAGAGACTTTTGGATGTTAATGTGCTGAGAGGTGCAACTGGAGGGATGTCTGATCATTATCTTGTGGAGGCTAAGGTGAAGATTTGTATGGGTTTTCAGAAAAGAAGAGTGAATGTTGGGGTGAAGAGGGTGGTGAGAGTAAGTGAGCTTGGGAAGGAGACCTGTGTGAGGAAGTACCAGGAGAGACTGAGTACAGAATGGAAAAAGGTGAGAACAATGGAAGTAAGGGGAGTGGGGGAGGAATGGGATGTATTTAGGGAATCAGTGATGGATTGCGCAAAAGATGCTTGTGGCATGAGAAGAGTGGGAGGTGGGTTGATTAGAAAGGGTAGTGAGTGGTGGGATGAAGAAGTAAGAGTATTAGTGAAAGAGAAGAGAGAGGCATTTGGACGATTTTTGCAGGGAAAAAATGCAATTGAGTGGGAGATGTATAAAAAGAGACAGGAGGTCAAGAGAAAGGTGCAAGAGGTGAAAAAAAGGGCAAATGAGAGTTGGGGTGAGAGAGTATCATTAAATTTTAGAGAGAATAAAAAGATGTTCTGGAAGGAGGTAAATAAAGTGCGTAAGACAAGGGAGCAAATGGGAACTTCAGTGAAGGGCGCAAATGGGGAGGTGATAACAAGTAGTGGTGATGTGAGAAGGAGATGGAGTGAGTATTTTGAAGGTTTGTTGAATGTGTTTGATGATAGAGTGGCAGATATAGGGTGTTTTGGTCGAGGTGGTGTGCAAAGTGAGAGGGTTAGGGAAAATGATTTGGTAAACAGAGAAGAGGTAGTGAAAGCTATGCGGAAGATGAAAGCCGGCAAGGCAGCAGGTTTGGATGGTATTGCAGTGGAATTTATTAAAAAAGGGGGTGACTGTATTGTGGACTGGTTGGTAAGGTTATTTAATGTATGTATGACTCATGGTGAGGTGCCTGAGGATTGGCGGAATGCGTGCATAGTGCCATTGTACAAAGGCAAAGGGGATAAGAGTGAGTGCTCAAATTACAGAGGTATAAGTTTGTTGAGTATTCCTGGTAAATTATATGGGAGGGTATTGATTGAGAGGGTGAAGGCATGTACAGAGCATCAGATCGGGGAAGAGCAGTGTGGTTTCAGAAGTGGTAGAGGATGTTTGGATCAGGTGTTTGCTTTGAAGAATGTATGTGAGAAATACTTAGAAAAGCAAATGGATTTGTATGTAGCATTTATGGATCTGGAGAAGGCATATGATAGAGTTGATAGAGATGCTCTGTGGAAGGTATTAAGAATATATGGTGTGGGAGGAAAGTTGTTAGAAGCAGTGAAAAGTTTTTATCGAGGATGTAAGGCATGTGTACGTGTAGGAAGAGAGGAAAGTGATTGGTTCTCAGTGAATGTAGGTTTGCGGCAGGGGTGTGTGATGTCTCCATGGTTGTTTAATTTGTTTATGGATGGGGTTGTTAGGGAGGTAAATGCAAGAGTTTTGGAAAGAGGGGCAAGTATGAAGTCTGTTGGGGATGAGAGAGCTTGGGAAATGAGTCAGTTGTTGTTCGCTGATGATACAGCGCTGGTGGCTGATTCATGTGAGAAACTGCAGAAGCTGGTGACTGAGTTTGGTAAAGTGTGTGGAAGAAGAAAGTTAAGAGTAAATGTGAATAAGAGCAAGGTTATTAGGTACAGTAGGGTTGAGGGTCAAGTCAATTGGGAGGTGAGTTTGAATGGAGAAAAACTGGAGGAAGTGAAGTGTTTTAGATATCTGGGAGTGGATCTGGCAGCGGATGGAACCATGGAAGCGGAAGTGGATCATAGGGTGGGGGAGGGGGCGAAAATTCTGGGGGCCTTGAAGAATGTGTGGAAGTCGAGAACATTATCTCGGAAAGCAAAAATGGGTATGTTTGAAGGAATAGTGGTTCCAACAATGTTGTATGGTTGCGAGGCGTGGGCTATGGATAGAGTTGTGCGCAGGAGGATGGATGTGCTGGAAATGAGGTGTTTGAGGACAATGTGTGGTGTGAGGTGGTTTGATCGAGTGAGTAACGTAAGGGTAAGAGAGATGTGTGGAAATAAAAAGAGCGTGGTTGAGAGAGCAGAAGAGGGTGTTTTGATATGGTTTGGGCACATAGAGAGAATGAGTGAGGAATGATTGACCAAGAGGATATATGTGTCGGAGGTGGAGGGAACGAGGAGAAGTGGGAGACCAAATTGGAGGTGGAAAGAGGGAGTGAAAAAGATTTTGAGTGATCGGGGCCTGAACATATACATACTTATACATATCAGCATATACACATATACATGCATATACAAATACATAGACAGCCATATACATATATATGTACCCATGTACATATTCATTCCTGGTGCCACCCCACCCCACAGGGAACAGCATTGGCACCCCTGCATCAGTGAGTTAGGGTCAGGAAAGTATGTTGTCAGTTTATTTGAGTATTTTGTTGAAAACTGTTTAAAATGAAATCTTTCAGCAGATGGGGACAGGTACCCCCAAATTAGTGTAATATTAAAAAAAGAAAAAAAGATACTTTACAATAGATTATGTCTCATTGCACCCATGGCTTGAAAGTATGAAAGACACTTGCATCATTTTGGCATGAAGAGCTTGGCATACCCCTGAGCTGGTGCTGTGAAGTTGTTGGAGAATCTTAGTAAGGTACCAGAGGAGAACCATATTGAGGTGTCCAACTTGATGTGTGTGCTTACAAGGATGCAAAAGGATCAACTATCCTCTCTATTGCTGTTGTGGATTTATTCGTATAAATAAGAAGAATAGTAATGTCAAAATGTTAAGAGCATTAGGTAGAAGTATTAAGCAGGAACATTAGACAGGAGCATTAGGTAGAAGTAGGAGGTAGGAATATTAAGCAGGAGCATTAGGTAGAATAAGTAGGTTGGAACATTTGGTAGACACATAAGGTAAAAGTACTTGGAGGGAGCATTTGATTGGAACCTTTGAAGACACTGCACTAGAGTTGTCCTCTACCAGTGGCCAGCTGATGATGAGGCAGTAAAGCCTAGAAAGGAGCACTGGAGTTCACCAGATATGGAGACTTTTGCAGTGGCCACCCCCTTGAGGGAGTTCCCACAGGGAACAGGCATCATGGATATGAGAGTTAGGTAGATGCTTTGTACCAAATTTCAGATATTTTGTAGCGTCAAGAAGAAGCATTCTGAAACTCAAATGTTTTAACACAGTCAAGCAAATTTCATGGTATTAAGATATCCCTCTGTAAAACAGGAAAGATGTAGAGTTTCAGGTTAATTTAAGGGATGAAATCTGGTGTTAGTGACAGGACAAGAGGAAAGGAAGTAGTGGCACTAATGATTGGGTATAAGCTTTGGAACTGTTTTAAAGAGTCCAAGGAACTAAGTTTAAGGTTGCTGTGGATTAGACTGGCAGTAGACTGTGAGACATAGGTGGCTGTTAGTGCTTATGAACTTGGAAGTGAAATGAGTGAAAAAGAAGATGCACCTTTAGAGGGTGGTGAGTGAGCGCTTTGGCAGTTTTCTTGCAATGGGTCAAATCAGTCATAATTCTGGGATCTGAATGCAAGGATGGATGATATGGGAATGAAAGGCATAACTGGGAAGGCATAGGGTCCCTGGTGTAAAAAGAAATGTGGAAAACTTTTCAAGGTGTGTCTTGAAAGAGGACTACATGGTTTAAGAAAAAGGGCATGCATTATCATATTTAGGGAGAGTATCTAGAATCTAGTACACATTGATGGATTATGTACTAATTGACATATGTTGAAAGGAGAGGTTGTTGAATGTGCGCATGGTGAAAGGGGCAGCAGGTGGAATTTTTTTATTTCTTGGTAGAAGTGAGAAAGAGATGTTTATGATGTATTCAAGAAAAAAAGAGATGTAAATGTAAAAGAATGAATGTGACTAAGCTTAGAATAGTGGCTGGTAAGCAGATATTTGGGAGATTAAGTGAAGAATGACTTAGGATGAGAATGAATAAAACTAGAGAAAGTAAAAGAGAAATTGAAGTTACTTAGAGAACCAATGCTTAAGTGTGTAGTTGAAGTGTATGGCACTCAGAAGATAGGATGTGAATATATGAGAAGGGGTCATGATTGGTGGAATGAGAAGATTGAATTGTTATTCAGACGGAAAAGGGAGATGATGGTCAGTATATGCAGGAAAGAAGTGTAAGTGATTGAGAGGAGTAGAAAGTTGAGAAATCTGCAACAGTTGAAAAATTGGGCAAGAGATTGGAAGAGAGTATCAGTGGATTTCAGAGAGAATGAAAAAATGTTTTAAAAGGGCCAGTATTTCAACATTTAGGGTGATTCTTTTGATTTTCTACATCTTTATCATAGACAATCTCCATGTAAAAGATTTGGAGCTTGTGTCAAAAGTTAGTAAATATTCTAATGCTAGTACTCACTTCTTGCCACAGAGGCTGAACCTGTAGAGGTGCTAGCACCGCCATCATTTACCAAGAGACTTGTTGACAGCACTGCGAAAGAAGGCTCATCATTCCAGTTGGAAGCTACCGTTGAAGGTCACCCTCTCCCTGTTGTGTCCTGGACCAAAGATGGGAACTGTGTTGATGAATCACCTGATTATGTTATTACTTTCAATAATGGTGAATGTGTGTTGAGGTTTGAGGAGGTATTTTTGGAGGATCAGGCTGAATATTCCTGCAAAGCAACAAATGACTTGGGAGAAGACATTACCAAAGCTAAGCTGACAGTGACAGGTAAGTTCCTTAAATACTAATTGTATTTTGAATAGGGTAGCAGATTAATAAATCCTCCCAAAATGAACTGGGTGTACCTGCCATTTTGTCAGTCTGCAATGTTGGCCATATTAGCTCCAGAAATTTGTGTCTATATGTAACTGATTAACTTCATGTAAATGGGAAGGGATTAAAAGACAACATAGTTAGTTTGATGCATTGATTAGAATGAGTATACTTAAAGTTATATAAGCAGTTTGAAAGATGTACTATTGTATGTTCATTTCTTTGTTTACAGCTATTGAACATTCAGAACGACCAAAATTCACCATGCCTTTAAGTAATGTAATGGCACGGGCAGGACAAAAGTTTAAGTTGGAGTGCCATGTCACAGGTTCGCCACCTCCAACTATTACCTGGTTCCATAACAGCAAACCAGTTAAAGAAACACTTGACTGCAGGGTAAGAATATGTTAAAGTATTTATCAGTTTGATATGTTATTTTTTTTTTTATTACAGTTATAGTTCAACCCTAAATTTTGATTTGTTCCTACAGATTCAGACTAATATTAACCCATTCTCTTTAGCTGGGCTGTATACGTATTGATACAGTGCTTGATTTTCTTCTCACAGCAGTTTTGTCATATACAGTTCAATCAGAATTCTTGAATTGCTTTGTCTCTGCCTTAATGGTGAAATATATAGCCATTAATGCTTTTAATTGTATCCCATGCATTGCTACCATATTTTTTTTTTTTTTTTTTTTTTGACGCTGTCTCCCGCATTTGCGAGGTAGCGCAAGGAAACAGACGAAAGAAATGGCCCAACCCACCCCCATACACATGTATATACATACGTCCACACACGCAAATATACATACCTACACAGCTTTCCATGGTTTACCCCAGACGCTTCACATGCCTTGATTCAATCCACTGACAGCACGTCAACCCCGGTATACCACATCGCTCCAATTCACTCTATTCCTTGCCCTCCTTTCACCCTCCTGCATGTTCAGGCCCCGATCACACAAAATCTTTTTCACTCCATCTTTCCACCTCCAATTTGGTCTCCCTCTTCTCCTTGTTCCCTCCACCTCCAACACATATATCCTCTTGGTCAATCTTTCCTCACTCATCCTCTCCATGTGCCCAAACCACTTCAAAACACCCTCTTCTGCTCTCTCAACCACGCTCTTTTTATTTCCACACATCTCTCTTACCCTTACGTTACTCACTCGATCAAACCACCTCACACCACACATTGTCCTCAAACATCTCATTTCCAGCACATCCATCCTCCTGCGCACAACTCTATCCATAGCCCACGCCTCGCAACCATACAACATTGTTGGAACCACTATTCCTTCAAACATACCCATTTTTGCTTTCCGAGATAATGTTCTCGACTTCCACACATTCTTCAAGGCCCCCAGGATTTTCGCCCCCTCCCCCACCCTATGATCCACTTCCGCTTCCATGGTTCCATCCGCTGCCAGATCCACTCCCAGATATCTAAAACACTTCACTTCCTCCAGTTTTTCTCCATTCAAACTCACCTCCCAATTGACTTGACCCTCAACCCTACTGTATCTAATAACCTTGCTCTTATTCACATTTACTCTTAACTTTCTTCTTCCACACACTTTTCCAAACTCAGTCACCAGCTTCTGCAGTTTCTCACATGAATCAGCCACCAGCGCTGTATCATCAGCGAACAACAACTGACTCACTTCCCAAGCTCTCTCATCCCCAACAGACTTCATACTTGCCCCTCTTTCCAAAACTCTTGCATTTACCTCCCTAACAACCCCATCCATAAACAAATTAAACAACCATGGAGACATCACACACCCCTGCCGCAAACCTACATTCACTGAGAACCAATCACTTTCCTCTCTTCCTACACGTACACATGCCTTACATCCTCGATAAAAACTTTTCACTGCTTCTAACAACTTTCCTCCCACACCATATATTCTTAATACCTTCCACAGAGCATCTCTATTAACTCTATCATATGCCTTCTCCAGATCCATAAATGCTACATACAAATCCATTTGCTTTTCTAAGTATTTCTCACATACATTCTTCAAAGCAAACACCTGATCCACACATCCTCTACCACTTCTGAAACCACACTGCTCTTCCCCAATCTGATGCTCTGTACATGCCTTCACCCTCTCAATCAATACCCTCCCATATAATTTACCAGGAATACTCAACAAACTTATACCTCTGTAATTTGAGCACTCACTCTTATCCCCTTTGCCTTTGTACAATGGCACTATGCACGCATTCCGCCAATCCTCAGGCACCTCACCATGAGTCATACATACATTAAATAACCTTACCAACCAGTCCACAATACAGTCACCCCCTTTTTAATAAATTCCACTGCAATACCATCCAAACCTGCTGCCTTGCCGGCTTTCATCTTCCGCAAAGCTTTCACTACCTCTTCTCTGTTTACCAAATCATTTTCCCTAACCCTCTCACTTTGCACACCACCTCGACCAAAACACCCTATATCTGCCACTCTATCATCAAACACATTCAACAAACCTTCAAAATACTCACTCCATCTCCTTCTCACATCACCACTACTTGTTATCACCTCCCCATTTGCGCCCTTCACTGAAGTTCCCATTTGCTCCCTTGTCTTACGCACTTTATTTACCTCCTTCCAGAACATCTTTTTATTCTCCCTAAAATTTAATGATACTCTCTCACCCCAACTCTCATTTGCCCTTTTTTTCACCTCTTGCACCTTTCTCTTGACCTCCTGTCTCTTTCTTTTATACATCTCCCACTCAATTGCATTTATTTATTTATTTATTTTGCTTTGTCGCTATCTCCCGCGTTTGTGAGGTAGCGCAAGGAAACAGACGAAAGAAATGGCCTAACCCACCCCCATACACAATGTATATACATACACGTCCACACACGCAAATATACATACCTATACATCTCATTGTACACATATATATACACACACAGACACATACATATATATAGCCATGCACACAATTCACACTGTCTGCCTTTATTCATTCCCATTGCCACCTCGCCACACATGGCATACCATCCCCCTCCCCCCTCATGTGTGCGAGGTAGCACTAGGAAAAGACAACAAAGGCCCCATTCGTCAACACTTAGTCTCTAGCTGTCATGCAATAATGCCCGAAACCACAGCACCCTTTCCACATCCAGGCCCCACACAACTTTCCATGGTTTACCCCAGACGCTTCACATGCCCTGATTCAATCCACTGACAGCACTTCAACCCCGGTATACCAAATCGATCCACTTCACTCTATTCCTTGCCCTCCTTTCACCCTCCTGCATGTTCAGGCCCCGATCACACAAAATCTTTTTCGCTCCATCTTTCCACCTCCAATTTGGTCTCCCACTTCTCCTCGTTCCCTCCACCTCCGACACACATATCCTCTTGGTCAATCTTTCCTCACTCTCTCTCCATGTGCCCAAACCATTTCAAAACACCCTCTTCTGCTCTCTCAACCACGCTCTTTTTATTTCCACACATCTCTCTTACCCTTACATTACTTACTCAATCAAACCATCTCACACCACACATTGTCCTCAAACATCTCGTTTCCAGCACATCCATCCTCCTGCGCACAACTCTATCCATAGCCCACGCCTCGCAACCATACATCATTGTTGGAACCACTATTCCTTCAAACATACCCATTTTTGCTTTCCGAGATAATGTTCTCAACTTCCACACATTCTTCAAGGCTCCCAGGATTTTTGCCCCTTCCCCCACCCTATGATTCACTTCTGCTTCCATGGTTCCATCCACTGCCAGATCCACTCCCAGATATCTAAAACACTTTACTTCCTCCAGTTTTTCTCCATTCAAACTTACCTCCCAATTGACTTGACCCTCAACCCTACTGTACCTAATAACCTTGCTCTTATTCACATTTACTCTTAACTTTCTTCTTTCACACACTTTACCAAACTCAGTCACCAGCTTCTGCAGTTTCTCACATGAATCAGCCACCAGCGCTGTATCATCAGTGAACAACAACTGACTCACTTCCCAAGCTCTCTCATCCCCAACAGACTTCATACTTGCCCCTCTTTCCAAAACTCTTGCATTTACCTCCCTAACAACCCCATCCATAAACAAATTAAACAACCATGGAGACATCACACACCCCTGCCGCAAACCTACATTCACTGAGAACCAATCACTTTCCTCTCTTCCTACACGTACACATGCCTTACATCCTCGATAAAAACTTTTCACTGCTTCTAACAACTTGCCTCCCACACCATATATTCTTAATACCTTCCACAGAGCATCTCTATCATATGCCTTCTCCAGATCCATAAATGCTACATACAAATCCATTTGCTTTTCTAAGTATTTCTCACATACATTCTTCAAAGCAAACACCTGATCCACACATCCTCTACCACTTCTGAAACCACACTGATGGTGTGAGAAGGAGATGGAGTGAGTATTTTGAAGGTTTGTTGAATGTGTTTGATGATAGAGTGGCGGATATAGGGTGCTTTGGTCGAGGTGGTGTGCAAAGTGAGAGTGTTAGGGAAAATGATTTGGTATACGGAGAAGAGGTAGTAAAAGCTTTGCGAAAGATGAAAGCCGGCAAGGCAGCAGGTTTGCCTCCCACACCATATATTCTTAATACCTTCCACAGAGCATCTCTATCATATGCCTTCTCCAGATCCATAAACGCTACATACAAATCCATTTGCTTTTCTAAGTATTTCTCACATACATTCTTCAAAGCAAACACCTGATCCACACATCCTCTACCACTTCTGAAACCACACTGGTGATGTGAGAAGGAGATGGAGTGAGTATTTTGAAGGTTTGTTGAGTGTGTTTGATGATAGAGTGGCAGATATAGGGTGTTTTGGTCGAGGTGGTGTGCAAAGTGAGAGGGTTAGGGAAAATGATTTGGTAAAGATGAAAGCCGGCAAGGCAGCAGGTTTGGATGGTATTGTAGTGGAATTTATTAAAAAAGGGTGTGACTGTATTATTGACTGGTTGGTAAGGTTATTTAATGTATGTATGACTCATGGTGAGGTGCCTGAAGATTGGCAGAATGCGTGCATAGTGCCTTTATACAAAGGCAAACGGGATAAGAGTGAGTGCTCAAATTACAGAGGTATAAGTTTGTTGAGTATTCCTGGTAAATTATATGGGAGGGTATTGATTGAGAGGGTGAAGACATGTACAGAGCATCAGATTGGGGAAGAGGAGTGTGGTTTCAGAAGTGGTAGAGGATGTGTGGATCAGGTGTTTGCCTTGAAGAATATATGTGAGAAATATTTAGAAAAGCAAATGGATTTGTATGTAGCATTTATGGATCTGGAGAAGGCATATGATAGAGTTTATAGAGATGCTCTGTGGAAGGTATTAAGAATATATGGTGTGGGAGGCAAGTTGTTAGAAGCAGTGAAAAGTTTTTATCGAGGATGTAAGGCATGTGTACGTGTAGGAAGAGAGGAAAGTGATTGGTTCTCAGTGAATGTAGGTTTGCGGCAGGGGTGTGTGATGTCGCCATGGTTGTTTAATTTGTTTATGGATGGGGCTGTTAGGGAGGTGAATGCAAGAGTTTTGGAAAGAGGGGCAAGTATGAAGTCTGTTGGGGATAAGAGAGCTTGGGAAGTGAGTCAGTTGTTGTTCGCTGATGATACAGCGCTGGTGGCTGATTCATGTGAGAAACTGCAGAAGCTGGTGACTGAGTTTGGTAAAGTGTGTGAAAGAAGAAAGTTAAAGTTAAGAGTAAATGTGAATAAGAGTAAGGTAATTAGGTACAGTAGGGTTGAGGGTCAAGTCAATTGGGAGGTAAGTTTGAATGGAGAAAAACTGGAGGAAGTAAAGTGTTTTAGATATCTGGGAGTGGATCTGGCAGCGGATGGAACCATGGAAGCGGAAATGGATCATAGTGTGGGGGAGGGGGCGAAAATCCTGGGAGCCTTGAAGAATGTGGGGAAGTTGAGAACATTATCTCGGAAAGCAAAAATGGGTATGTTTGAAGGAATAGTGGTTCCAACAATGTTGTATGGTTGTGAGGCGTGGGCTATGGATAGAGTTGTGCGCAGGAGGATGGATGTGCTGGAAATGAGATGTTTGAGGACAATGTGTGGTGTGAGGTGGTTTAATCGAGTAAGTAACGTAAGGGTAAGAGAGATGTGTGGAAATAAAAAGAGCGTGGTTGAGAGAGCAGAAGAGGGTGTTTTGAAATGGTTTGGGCACATGGAGAGAATGAGTGAGGAAAGATTGACCAAGAGGATATATGTGTCGGAGGTGGAGGGAACGAGAAGTGGGAGACCAAATTGGAGGTGGAAAGATGGAGTGAAAAAGATTTTGTGTGATCGAGGCCTGAACATGCAGGAGGGTGAAAGGAGGGTAAGGAATAGAGTGAATTGGATCGATGTGGTATACCGGGGATGACGTGCTGTCAGTGGATTGAATCAGGGCATGTGAAGCGTCTGGGATAAACCATGGAAAGCTGTGTAGGTATGTATATTTGCGTGTGTGGACGTATGTATATACATGGGTATGGGGGTGGGTTGGGCCATTTCTTTCGTCTGTTTCCTTGCGCTACCTCGCAAACGCGGGAGACAGCGACAAAGCAAAAAATATATATATATATATATATATATATATATATATATATATATATATATATAAAAAGATGTTCTGGAAGGAGGTAAATAAAGTGCGTAAGACAAGGGAGCAAATGGGAACTTCAGTGAAGGGCGCAAATGGGGAGGTGATAACAAGTAGTGGTGATGTGAGAAGGAGATGGAGTGAGTATTTTGAAGGTTTGTTGAATGTGTTTGATGATAGAGTGGCAGATATAGGGTGTTTTGGTCGAGGTGGTGTGCAAAGTGCGAGGGTTAGGGAAAATGAGTTGGTAAACAGAGAAGAGGTAGTAAAAGCTTTGCGGAAGATGAAAGCCGGCAAGGCAGCAGGTTTGGATGGTATTGCAGTGGAATTTATTAAAAAAGGGGGTGACTGTATTGTTGACTGCTTGGTAAGGTTATTTAATGTATGTATGACTCATGGTGAGGTGCCTGAGGATTGGCGGAATGCGTGCATAGTGCCATTGTACAAAGGCAAAGGGGATAAGAGTGAGTGCTCAAATTACAGAGGTATAAGTTTGTTGAGTATTCCTGGCAAATTATATGGGAGGATATTGATTGAGAGGGTGAAGGCATGTACAGAGCATCAGATTGGGGAAGAGCAGTGTGGTTTCAGAAGTGGTAGAGGATGTGTGGATCAGGTGTTTGCTTTGAAGAATGTATGTGAGAAATACTTAGAAAAGCAAATGGATTTGTATGTAGCATTTATGGATCTGGAGAAGGCATATGATAGAGTTGATAGAGATGCTCTGTGGAAGGTATTAAGAGTATATGGTGTGGGAGGCAAGTTGTTAGAAGCAGTGAAAAGTTTTTATCGAGGATGTAAGGCATGTGTACGTGTAGGAAGAGAGGAAAGTGATTGGTTCTCAGTGAATGTAGGTTTGCGGCAGGGGTGTGTGATGTCTCCATGGTTGTTTAATTTGTTTATGGATGGGGTTGTTAGGGAGGTGAATGCAAGAGTTTTGGAAAGAGGGGCAAGTATGAAGTCTGTTGGGGATGAGAGAGCTTGGGAAGTGGGTCAGTTGCTGTTCGCTGATGATACAGCGCTGGTGGCTGATTCATGTGAGAAACTGCAGAAGCTGGTGACTGAGTTTGGTAAAGTGTGTGAAAGAAGAAAGTTAAGAGTAAATGTGAATAAGAGCAAGGTTATTAGGTACAGTAGGGTTGAGGGTCAATTCAATTGGGAGGTGAGTTTGAATGGAGAAAAACTGGAGGAAGTGAAGCATTTTAGATATCTGGGAGTGGATCTGGCAGCGGATGGAACCATGGAAGCGGAAGTGGATCATAGGGTGGGGGAGGGGGCGAAAATTCTGGGAGCCTTGAAGAATGTGTGGAAGTCGAGAACATTATCTCGGAAAGCAAAAATGGGTATGTTTGAAGGAATAGTGGTTCCAACAATGTTGTATGGTTGCGAGGCGTGGACTATGGATAGAGTTGTGCGCAGGAGGATGGATGTGCTGGAAATGAGATGTTTGAGGACAATGTGTGGTGTGAGGTGGTTTGATCGAGTAAGTAACGTAAGGGTAAGAGAGATGTGTGGAAATAAAAAGAGCGTGGTTGAGAGAGCAGAAGAGGGTGTTTTGAAATGGTTTGGTCACGTGGAGAGAATGAGTGAGGAAAGATTGACCAAGAGGATATATGTGTCGGAGGTGGAGGGAACGAGGAGAAGAGGGAGACCAAATTGGAGGTGGAAAGATGGAGTGAAAAAGATTTTGTGTGATCGGGGCCTGAACATGCAGGAGGGTGTAAGGAGGGCAAGGAATAGAGTGAATTGGAGCGATGTGGTATACAGGGGTTGACGTGCTGTCAGTGGATTGAATCAAGGCATGTGAAGCGTCTGGGGTAAACCATGGAAAGCTGTGTAGGTATGTATATTTCCGTGTGTGGACGTGTGTATGTACATGTGTATGGGGGGGGGGCCATTTCTTTCGTCTGTTTCCTTGCGCTACCTCGCAAACGTGGGAGACAGCGACAAAGTATAAAAAAAAAAAAAAAAATATATATATATATATATATATATATATATTTTATCGAGGATGTAAGGCATGTGTACGTGTAGGAAGAGAGGAAAGTGATTGGTTCTCAGTGAATGTAGGTTTGCGGCAGGGGTGTGTGATGTCTCCATGGTTGTTTAATTTGTTTATGGATGGGGTTGTTAGGGAGGTAAATGCAAGAGTTTTGGAAAGAGGGGCAAGTATGAAGTCTGTTGGGGATGAGAGAGCTTGGGAAGTGAGTCAGTTGTTGTTCGCTGATGATACAGCGCTGGTGGCTGATTCATGTGAGAAACTGCAGAAGCTGGTGACTGAGTTTGGAAAAGTGTGTGGAAGAAGAAAGTTAAGAGTAAATGTGAATAAGAGCAAGGTTATTAGGTACAGTAGGGTTGAGGGTCAAGTCAATTGGGAGGTGAGTTTGAATGGAGAAAAACTGGAGGAAGTGAAGTGTTTTAGATATCTGGGAGTGGATCTGGCAGCGGATGGAACCATGGAAGCGGAAGTGGATCATAGGGTGGGGGAGGGGGCGAAAATCCTGGGGGCCTTGAAGAATGTGTGGAAGTCGAGAACATTATCTCGGAAAGCAAAAATGGGTATGTTTGAAGGAATAGTGGTTCCAACAATGTTGTATGGTTGCGAGGCGTGGGCTATGGATAGAGTTGTGCGCAGGAGGATGGATGTGCTGGAAATGAGATGTTTGAGGACAATGTGTGGTGTGAGGTGGTTTGATCGAGTGAGTAACGTAAGGGTAAGAGAGATGTGTGGAAATAAAAAGAGCGTGGTTGAGAGAGCAGAAGAGGGTGTTTTGAAGTGGTTTGGGCACATGGAGAGGATGAGTGAGGAAAGATTGACCAAGAGGATATATGTGTCGGAGGTGGAGGGAACAAGGAGAAGAGGGAGACCAAATTGGAGGTGGAAAGATGGAGTGAAAAAGATTTTGTGTGATCGGGGCCTGAACATGCAGGAGGGTGAAAGGAGGGCAAGGAATAGAGTGAATTAGAGCGATGTGGTATACCGGGGTTGACGTGCTGTCAGTGGATTGAAGCAGGGCACGTAAAGCGTCTGGGGTAAACCATGGAAAGCTGTGTAGGTATGTATATTTGAGTGTGTGGACGTATGTATATACATGTGTATTGGGGGGGGGTTGGGCTATTTCTTTCGTCTGTTTCCTTGCGCTACCTCGCAAACGCGGGAGACAGCGACAAAGTATAATAAATAAAAAAAAAAATATATATATATATATATATATATATATATATATATATATATATATATATATATATATATATATATATGTGTGTGTGTGTCTTTTTTTTATTTTGCTTTGTCGCATGTGTGTGTGCGTGTGTAAGTATGAATGGGTATATGTATATGTGTATATGTGTGTATGTCTGTTCCCAGGTGCTACCTTGCTGACACAGGAAACAGCATTCAAGTATCAAATACATGTGTGAGGACAATATGTGGTGTGAGGTTGTTTGATCAAGTAATGGAAGGGTAAGAGAGAGACATATGTGCATGTGTGGGCTTTTATGTATGTATATGTGTGTGTGGGTGGGTTGGGCCATTCTTTTGTCTGTTTCCTTGTGCTACCTCGCTAATGCGGGAGACAGCAACTAAGTATAATAAATAATAATATAAATATTTTCAAACACATTTGCCATTTCCTGCATTAGTGAGGTAATGTTGAAAACAGAGGACTGAGCCTTAGAGGGAATATCCTCACTTGGCCACCACAGACTTTTCCTTGGTTTACCCTGGATGTTTCCATTTCTCGCATCAGCAAGGTAGTGCCAGGAAACAGACAAAGAATGACCCATGCACTAATATAAACTCATGGATACATACTTGCTCATACACATACATATACACACATTTGCATATACATATCAACATATACACATATGCATACATATACGTATTCATACACAACCATATACATATATGCCCATGTACATATTTATACTTGCTTGCTTTCATCCATTTCCAGTGCCACCCTGCCCCACAGGAAACAGCATCGCCATCCTCTGTGTCAGCGAGGTAGTGCCAGGAAAACAGACAAAAAAGGCCACATTAATTCATCTTTCATATTTGAACACCTTTTCCTGCATTAGCTAGATAATGCTAGGAAACCACTGAAGAAAGGCTATATCTGCTCACATCAACACTTGAGCTGTCATGTATAGTGAACCAAAACCTCAGCTCCCTATCCACATCCAGGCCCCATAGACTTTTCCTTGGTTTACCCTGGATGTTTCACATGCCCTGTTTCAGAACAATGATAGCATGTACCACAGCATTTCTCTGTTTTTATTGACGTATTTGGTGACATTCCTTACATTTCCTTTTAAATCCAGATTGCCTTTGATGGTTGTATTGCCACTTTAGTGATGTCAGAAGCATTCCCCAAAAATGCTGGTACATACACTGTGGTGGCCAAGAACTCTGCAGGAGAAGGACAGTGCTCTGCTAATGTCTCAGTAAAGGTTAGTGCATTGGAATTATTGGGCTTGATTTACATGCTTTTATTGTCTTTGATAAAAATTTCTATATATGTTACTTCTCTGAAAAACCCTTAACTTAAATGGACTTCTTTTGATTCTGTTGGAGAAAATTTCTGTACCTATAATTGAATGATAGTTTCAATCTTGCATACTGCATTAAACTTGATGTAATCATTCAGTGCACTTCTTTATGATTTCTGGTTTCATGCATGCAGTTCATTCTGATTTCTGTCTGAGTGCCAGGCATCCCAGTTATTTTGATATATCTGTACTGCACATTTGAAAAGGTAACTAGCACTTTGCTGTACAAAGAAGGCTTTGCTGACAGATATTTTCTTTCATTTTTTTCACGTTTCATTGTGCAGTATGAGTCACCTCCCTTAGCATGATGCCCAAGGGCATTTTTAGTCATTCTTATTTTATCAACGATAATAAGGAAACTAACAGATACTATTCTCTCCGTATTTCCTAAAGGTTCCCACATGTTTTGAAAATATGAATTTCTAATCATTGAAGAAGAGCTGTAGTGATGTGAAATTCTTAGAAAGTTTCTTATCCCTTTTAGTGTCATGGATATCAATCTTTTATTATGAAACAGGGCCCCATGAACATCAGTTTACTCATATAATATCCCACCACACGTTGAATCCTGCACACACTGTCGGGTCTGTTGGCAGGCCATTTATGGTAGCCTGACATAAGGATGAGCAATTGGAGCTGCTTGAAAGCCTCATTAACCTGGTGGGTGGTTGCACATCAAAAGGGTTGTGGCTTGTGTTGATAGTTGAGAATGAATGAAATGTGAGCACATTTATTAACAAATAAAAATTACTTCTCATTTTGTAGTAAGTTAAGAAATCAGATACATTTGACCTAGTGATTAGCCAGAAGTGTTGTCACCTTCCCTGTATTTTTAGTAAGGAAGAACACAAGGAGCTAATTGTTATGATGAAATGGAAAGAGGACTGGTGCTGCTATGATGTCCCCACCTGTGAGGTGTTTACCATGCTTTTGATTAATGAGCTTCATCTATATCTTATGAGAGTACCTTTGAGCTTTTTGCAGATTGAAAGTTATTAGATGAGATGCTGTTATGTAGACTCCTTAGTTCTTTGTTCTGTGATCTCTTTGCATTCTTTCCTTTAAACAAGAAGTATCATGCATACCTGTAATTAAAGTGGGCTAGATCAGTTTCTGTTATTTGTATAATGACTTCCTTTCACCCTCCAAGAAACTCATCTTCATGTCCCATTCAGCAAGATATTAATTGTTATTTTGTTGAATATGGGATGTGAAGTGCTTTTGCAGTACACTTTCAGTGATGACTGTTAGCTGTTTGTCTCCAAGACCTGATGCAAATTCTCTAAGGTCCATTGGTGTACTGATATATATGTTAGTTTTATTGTTTGTAGTAAATAACATGCAGTAGATGCTCTCATTTCAGGAACTTGCTTGTGGGGTATGATCACCATTAGCTTTCTTTATTTGCATATCCAAAATAAACTGTAAGATGAAATGATATTATAGTGTCTCCATAATATTTTGGTATATTGTCATTAGGGTCGCATCCCTACTGAGACAAGTGATTCTGAGGTCACTTCTGATATTGATGTGGAGCCAGTGAAACCTACAGTGCAACTACCCCTCAAGGACACTAATATTAAGGAAGGCAAGACTGCCAGGCTTGACTGTGTTATCGTTGGGCAACCAGAACCTGAGGTATGTATTGCATTTGTACCACAGTATATCAATCTCTTTCCATAAGAAAAATCAATTTATAATGATTGTTTGAAAGATTAAGAATATTAAAGATCCTGCACGGAAAGAAAAACTATAAAAGTGGAAAATTAGATAATGAAGGTTAGGTTGAAAATTTTGAAGGCAACAGTGTAAATAACAGAGAAAAAGACTGTAAAGATAGTTGAAGACAAAGACATAGAGAAAAAGACTATCGAGATGGCTGAAGAAAATTTCTGTAAATAAACATGGTTCACAATATAGGCTGTATATTTCTGAAGCAGGCAAGAAATATATGGAAAGTAGTTGTCATTTCCCTTGTCACCTGGGATTTCTTAAATATTATTAATTTTTATTTTCTAATATACTTAGTCGCTATCTCCTGTGTTAGCGAGGTAGCATAAGGAAACAGATGAAAGAATGGCCCAATCCACCCATATTCACATGTACATACATAAACACCCACACATGCCCGTATACATACCTCTACATTTCAACGTATACATACATATACATATACAAACATATATACACATGTACATATTCATACTTGCTGCCCTCATCCATTCTTGTCGCCACCCGGCCACACATGAAAAACAGCCCCCCCCATGCACACGAGGTAGCACAAGGAAAAGACAACAAAGGCCACATTTGTTCACACTCAGTCTCTGGCTATCATGTGTAATGCACCGAAACCACAGCTCCCTTTCCACATCTAGGCCCCACAAAGCTTTCCATGGTTTACTCCAGACGCGTCACATGCCCTGGTTCAATCCATTGACAGCACGTTGACCCCGGTATACCAGATTGTTCCAATTCACTCTATTCCTTGCACGCCTTTCACTCTCCTGTATGTTCAGGCCCCAGTCGCTCAAAATCTTTTTCACTCCATCCTTCCATCTCCAATTTGGTCTCCCACATCTTGTTCCCTCCACCTCTGACACATATATCCTCTTTGACAATCTTTCCTCACTCATTCTCTCCATGTGACCAAACCATTTCAATACACCCTCTTCTGCTCTCTCAATCATCCTCTTTTTATTACCACACATCTCTCTTACCCTTTCAGTACTTACTCAATCAAACCACCTCACACCACATATTGTCCTCAAACATTTCATTTCCAACACATCCACCCTCTTCTGCACAACCCTATTTATAGCCCATGCCTCGCAACCATATAACATTGTTAGAACCACTATTCCTTCAAGCATACCCATTTTTGCTCTCTGAGATATCGTTCTAACTTCCACACATTCTTCAACACTTCCAGAACCTTCTCCCCCTCCCCCACCCTGTGACTCACTTCCCCTTCCATGGTTCCATCTGCTTGAATATATACACCATATATCGATAACATCTTCCACAAAGTATCTGCGTCAGCCCTGTCATATGTTTCCTTCGGAGCCATATGACTCTACTCTTTTTTGAATATTCCTTTCACAAATTTTTCGAAACAGACATTTGATTCATGCATCCTCTAACACTTCTGATGTCACCTTATTTTTCTGCAGTCTGGTGCTCTGTGCATGTTACTGCCCTTTCAGTCACCACTTTCTCGTGCAACTTACCAGGGATGCTTGACAAATTATACCTCTGTGATTTGAACATTCTGTTTGTACCCCTTGCCATTATGCAATGGCACTATATTGGCATTCTGCTAATCCTCAGGTACCTCACTTTAAGCCATACACATATTGATAATCGTAACCAATCAATAAACACTTTTGTCCCGTTTTTCAGAGAAATTCAACTGTAATCCCATTCACTCAAGCCACTTCCCTGTACTTCATTTTATGGAAGACTTTCACCATCTATTCACTTCTCATCAAACCACTTGCCATGACTCTCTTCCTTTGCATATCTCCACATCCCAAATACCCCAAAGTCTACCACCCTTTTATCAAACACATTCAGCAGTCCTTCACAATACTCACTTCATCTCCTCTTCACTGCTTCTTTGCCTGTTACTACTCACCCATCTTCTCCTTTCACTAATTTTCCCATTCAATGTATTGTTATCCTAATAGTCCTACCTCCTTCCAAAACATTTTCTTATTCACTCTAAAGTTTGGAAATACCCTTTTCACTCCAGTTCTCATTTGCCCTCTTTTTTAGCCCCTGCTCCTTCCTGTGTAATTCCCAATTACTCTCATTTCTTTCATGTAACACTCATACAACCCCCTTTCCTCTTTTACCAATAGCTTAACTTCCTCATCCTACCTCACACTACCCTTTTTCACATGCCCACATCCCACCTTTAGCAGGCCACACTTTTCTCTCACATATGTAAGCACTGCCTCCCTAAATTCCTTCCATTCTTCACCCACTCAGTTTCATATACTCTTACTTCTTCCCATTCTTCACCTGATCTTTCCAGGTATCTCCTCACTCGAGTCTCTTTTCCAAGCTCACCCACTTTCACCACTCTTTTCCCACACATATGATCTCGTCTTTTTTTAAGCCTTCTACAGATTTTCACCCTTGCCTCCACCAAGAAGTGATTAGACTTCCCACCTGCTGCCCCTATCATCACATGTACCTCTGAAAGTTTTTCCTTAGCATGCCTGTCAATTATGACATAATTGAACTTTAAGAAAGTTGAGTGTTTTAGATATCTGGGAGTGGACTTGGCAGTGAATGGAACTATGGCAGCAGAAGTGAAACATAGGGTGGGAAAGGGGGCAAACACTCTGGGTACACTGAGTGGGTGGTTTCACTGAGGACAACTTTGGGTATGTTTGAAGGTCAATTAGCGAATAGGGCTGTATGGCTTTAAGTGATTACTATTTGTGATTGCTATTTTTGTGTTACAGTGAGAGGGTTTTACACTTGTATTGCTCTGTCTCTTAACCTTTTACACTTGTGTTGCTCTGTCTCTTGATTTTGTATGTATGTACCATGTCTTTACTCCTCTGTAAGTATGCTCACTTAAACACAAACCCTACCCTATGCCAGGCTCAAATGCAAGAGCTTGGAAGAGGGTAGATATGCTAGAAATGAAATGATTAAGGACAATATGTTATTAAGAGGATTGGTCAAGTAACGAATGACAGGGTAGGAGAGATGTGTGGTAAAGCAGGGTATATGTGAAGGAGCTAAAGATATGCAGAAATGGTTTGGACATATGAGGAAAATGAGTAAGGGATGTATGTGTTAGGATTAGAGATAGCAAGGAGGAGGGGAAGAATGAGTGTGAGGTGTGAGGTGGAAAGATGGATTGAAAGATATCTTGTGTTGTTGGGGCTTGAACATGCAAAAGAGTATGAGGTGTGCTTGGGATAGAGCAAATTGGAATGTTGTGGTATATAGGGGAATGTGTACTATCAGTGGGCTGATCCAGTGCATCTGAAGCAATCAAGAGAAACCAAAGAAAGGTCTGTGGGGCTTGGCTGTGGATAAGGGGCACTGGTTTTATTTCACTATACATGACAGCTAGAGAGTGGATGTGAGCAAATGTTAACCTTTGATTAACCTGATTCTAAGTAACATCGTATTTTTTCTTTCAATAGGTCATATGGTATCATGATGATAAACCAGTGAAAGAATCAAATGACTTCAAGTTGTTGTTCCATGGAGATCGCTGTTCGCTTATTATTCAAGAAGCATTCCTTGAAGATGCTGGTATATACAGAGTAGTTGCCATGAACTCAGCTGGTGAGGCATCAACAGCATGTTTCTTAAACGTTGAACGTAAGTGAAGAAGAGTAAATTTTTGTTTGATTTGTATTTCACAGGGATGAGTTGATTATTGCTTATGCTAAATAACCCATATTTCTTTGTAACTGAAGGCTTTGACTTGAAAATGGTGAATTTATATGTTATGTACATTGGAATTTTAAAACTAGTGTTTTGTATATATAATCTCATGTTTATCTTCAGCTACCCCTGAGCTAATTGCACCTCCTGCATCAGAGCCTCCTACATTAGCACCTAGATTTTCCAAGTTGCTCACTGACAATCATGTCACAGAAGGGAATCCAGTCACTCTTCGAGCCACAGTCACAGGCCAGCCTAAGCCTACAGTTGCTTGGTTCAGGGATGGTATGCCCCTTATTCCAGATAATGAATTGCAGGTAATTATGACTTTTTGTAAACTTTTTGTTGTTGGGAAGTGGTTTATTAGATCTGACAGTTAGAGAGTGGATGTATATAATAAGTAAGGCTGTTTTTTGTTAAGGCAGGTGTTTGCACTGGATATTGAATTGCTATTATTATTATTTTATTTCTATGTATTTATTATACTTGTTCTTTCCTGTGTCACCATGGTAGTGCCAGGAAACAGACGAAGAATGGCCTATCCATTCATATACACACATATGTACATTAATGCCCATACATGTACATATACACATTTACATACATATACATACACATTCAAAGACATATACATATATACAAATGTACATATTCATACTTGCTAGCCTTCATCCATTCCTGGTGCTACCCCATCCCACAGGAAACAGCATCGCTACCCCCTGCTTCAGCGAGGTAGCGCCAGGAAAACAGATAAAAAAGGCCACATTCGTTCATGCTCAGTCTCTAGCTGTCATGTGTAATGCACCGAAATCACAGCTCCCTATCCACATCCAGGCCCTGCAGACCTTTTCTTGGTTTACCCCAGACATTTCACATGCCCTGGTTTAGTCCATTGACAGCACGTTGACCCCGGTATACCACATCGTTCAAATTCACTCTATTCCTTGCACGCCTTTCACCCTCCTGTGTGTTCAGGCCTTGATCGCTCAAAATCTTTTTCACACTATCCTTCCACCTCCAGTTTGGTCTCCTGCTTCTTCTTGTTCCCTCTGCCTTTGACACATATATCCTCTTTGTCACTCTTTCCTCACACATTCTCTCCATATATCCAAACCATTTTAACACACCCTCCTCTGCTCTCTCGACCACACTCTTTTTATCTTTTTATTTCCTCACATCTCACTTACCCTTTCTTTACTTTCTCAGTCAAACCACCTCACACCACATATTGTCCTCAAAAATTTCATTTCCAACACACCCACCCTCCCCCGTACAACCATATCTATAGCCTATGTCTCACAACCATATAACAATGTTGGAACTACTATTCCTTCAAACATACCCATTTTTGCTTCGAGGTACCAATCTCTCCTTCCACACATTCTTCATCCCTTCCAGAACCTTTTCCCTCCTCCCCACCTTGTGACTCACTTCTGCTTCTATGGTTCCATTTGCTGCTAAGTCCACTCCCAGACATCTAAAACACTTCACTTCCTCCAACTTTTTTTCCATTCAAACTTACATCCTAATTAAATTGTCCCTCCACCCTACTGAACCTGATAACCTTTGTTATTCACATATCCTCTCAACATTCTCCTTTCACACACTTTTCCAGTCTCAGTCACCACCATCTTTAGTTTCTCACTCAAATCAGCCACTAGAGTTGCATCATCAGCAAACAACAGCTAATTCACTTCTCAGGCCTCTCATCCCCAACAGACTGCATACTTGCCCCTCTCTTCAAAACTGTTGCATTTACCTGCCTAACCACCCCGTCCATTAACAAATTAACCATGGGGACATCTCACACCCCTGCCGCAGACCAACATTCACTGGGAACCAATCACTCTCCTCTCTTCCTAATGGTACACATGCCTTACATCCTTGGTAAAAACTTTCCACTGCTTCTAGCAACTTACCTCCCATGTCATATACTCTTAAGACCTTCCACAAAGCATCTCTTACCAACCCTATTCTATGCCTTCTCCAGATCCATAAATGCTACATACGTATCCATTTGTTTTTCTAAGTATTTCCCACACACATTCTTCAAAGCAAACACATGGTCCACACATCCCTACTGCTCTTCCCCAATCTGATGCTGTGTACATGCCTTCACCCTCTCAATCAGTACCCTTCCATACAATTTCCGAGGAATACTCAACAAACTTATGCCTCTGTAGTTTGAACACACACATTTATCCTCTTTGCCTTTGTATAGTGGCACTGTGCCAAAAATCAGGCACTTACCATGATCCATACATACATTGAATATCCTTACTAACCAATCAACAATACAGTCACCCCCTCTTTTGATAAATCCTACTGCAATACCATCCAAACCCGCCTCCTTGCTAGGTTTCATCTTCCGCATAGCTTTCACTACTTCTCTCGTAATCTAACCATTCTCCCTGACTCTCTCTGCCAGCAAAATTTTAATGTTTTTTTTTCTGTTCCATGAACTAAGATAGATGGACCTTGCAGTACTTTTTATGTCGAATTTGCATCTGCTTTTAGAATTTTTCTGTCAAGCATGGTTTTTAAGCGACAGTGGAATTTAAGTATACAATGTGTATATTATTCATAGACAAGGCTAGTATTACACTTAAGAACTTGCCTCTAAAATGTAGAAGTGTATGAATTTTTACTATATTTGGCCTCTGGAACTCTTCCTTAGTGTCCAGCAGTAATCTGCCAACATAGAGGGGCTCCACTTTCCTTAGTACTGCTTTTCCATGTCCAAAATGTCCTGGTGAAATCTTTCACCATGCTCATCACTGCCTGCCCCAAGATTTTCCAGGATAAAGTCTTAGTGCAAGTCCAAAAAGTGAATTTTTAGACTCTTATTGCATCCCTGAGCTTTATATGAAGTCAGTAGATCTTTTACATCACAGTAGTTGTCTGATCTGTGATTCCCCAAAACATCTGTGCAAACTCTCTTAAATGACAGCCATACGGTTTTTGAACTTCATTTAGCTCTTCATCAAACTTTTCATCTCAAAGCAGTTTCCTGATCTATGGTTCTACAAAAATACTGTCCTTGATTTTTGCACCTCTGATTTTGGGGAATTTATTCCTCAAATATGTGAATCCATGGTCAGATTTATCCATACCTTTGACAAAGTTCTTTATCAACCCGAGCTTTTTGTGCGAAGGAGGCATATAAATTTACTCAGTATCAACAAGAGGAGGATTGATAACATTCTTTAATGGAGTCATTAATGTTCATTTTGGCCATATTTTCTTTGCATCATGATTTTTCTTGTTCCTGCTTTCCCGCTCACAGAGGAAACAACAAAACGTTTTGTAATCAAGTTGCATTCCGAGTAAAAGTGCCACAACTTTTAGGTCACCACATACATTCCACTTAAAGTCCCCATACTTAATTTTTTCCAAAAGAAGCTTCATATTATTTTACAGTTACTTCATGTTAGCTGCATAAGCCAGAGGAACGGAAGGAAACTTATTTCCGTTTTGGAGTAGAACTGCTTTTAAGCTTACTTTTAATGAGGAGTCAATAAACAAGCCCCTCTCATCTGAGTTATATTTGTGGCTAAGTGCCTTCATAACAGAACGAACGTCATTGCAAAAGACCAGATGCAAAAGACCAGACCATCTTCAAGGGAGAATAATTCTTTTGAAAAGGACATGGTGATCATGATAAATATATCTATTTATATTTTGCTTTGTCGCTGTCTCCCGTGTTAGCAAGGTAGCGCAAGGAAACAGACAAAAGAATGGCCCAACCCGCCCACATACACATGTATATACATACATGTCCACACACGCACAATATACATACCTATACATCTCAATGTACACATATATATACACACACAGACATATACATATATAAACATGTACATAATTCATACTGTCTGCCTTTATTTGTTCCCATCGCCACCTCGCCACACATGGAATAACAACCCCCTCCCCCCTCTTGTGTGCGAGGTAGCGCTAGGAAAAACACCAAAGGCCCCATTTGTTCACAGTCAGTCTCTAGCTGTCATGTAATAATGCACCGAAACCACAGCTCCCTTTCCACATCCAGGCCCCACACACTTTGCATGGTTTACCCCAGACACTTCACATGCCCTGGTTCAATCCATTGACAGCACGTCAACCCTGGTATACCACATCGTTCCAATTCACTCTATTCCTTGCACGCCTTTCACCCTCCTGCATGTTCAGGCCCCGATCACTCAAAATCTTTTTCACTCCATCTTTCCACCTCCAATTTGGTCTCCCACTTCTCCTCGTTCCCTCCACCTCTGACACATATATCCTCTTGGTCAATCTTTCCTTACTCATTCTCTCCATGTGACCAAACCATTTCAAAACACCCTCTTCTGCTCTCTCAACCACACTCTTTTTATTTCCACACATCTCTCTCACCCTTACATTACTTACTCGATCAAACCACCTCACACCACATATTGTCCTCAAACATCTCATTTCCAGCACATCCACCCTCCTGCGCACAACTCTATCCATAGCCCACGCCTCGCAACCATACAACATTGTTGGAACCACTATTCCTTCAAACATACATATTTTTGCTTTCTGAGATAATGTTCTCGACTTCCAAACATTCTTCAAGGCTCCCAGAATTTTCTCCCCCTCCCCCACCCTATGATTCACTTCCGCTTCCATGGTTCCACCCGCTGCCAGATCCATTCCCAGATATTTAAAACACTTCACTTCCTTCAGCTTTTCTCCATTCAAACTTACCTCCCAATTGACTTGACCCTCAACCCTACTGTACCTAATAACCTTGCTCTTATTCACATTTACTCTTAACTTTCTTCTTTTGCACACTTTACCAAACTCAGTCACCAGCTTCTGCAGTTTCTTACATGAATCAGCCACCAGCGCTGTATCATCAGCGAACAACAACTGACTCACTTCCCAAGCTCTCTCATCCACAACAGACTTTATACTTGCCCCTCTTTCCAAAACTCTTGCATTCACCTCCCAAACAACCCCATCCATAAACAAATTAAACAACCATGGAGACATCACACACCCCTGCCGCAAACCTACATTCACTGAGAACCAATCACTTTCCTCTCTTCCTACATGTACACATGCCTTACATCCTCGATAAAAACTTTTCACTGCTTCTAACAACTTGCCTCCCACACCATATATTCTTAATAGCTTCCACAGAGCATCTCTATCAACTCTATCATATGCTTTCTCCAGATCCATAAATGCTACATACAAATCCATTTGTTTTTCTAAGTATCTCTCGCATTCATTCTTCAAAGCAAACACCTGATCCACACAGGCCCCGAAGGCTCAGATTGGGGTATCATGATAAAAACAAACATTATATTCATTCTGGAGAAGGTTCCAGCCCTTTAACTTGGAACCCAAAAATACAGCTTGCTTCTTAGACAAATTTAAATTATGGACAAGATCATTAAGATCTTGACTCAGTAAATGTGGTTCATTTGAAGAACAGCTTGCTTCAAATGTGGGATCAATATTTTCCTTTACCTGGTCTACTTTCTCATCATCAGACTTTGTGTCACTTACTGTCATGTTTCTTGGAGGCTCTGGCACTGGAAGTTCTTGACTCAGAGGTACTGACCTCATAACAGGTGGTAAATTAGTATATTTAACAGCATGCTTGGATTTTGATGTTATGCCATTTATATATGTCAGGTAGAAGTAGCAATCCAAACCATGATCTTTGGGTTCTCTCCAAACCATTGGAATGGCAAAAGGTTTCAGCATGAACCTTTTGCCCTTGCTGTGAGATGCCTGACACATATGACACAACAAATATGGAGGCCCAACTTTTATCCTGGTCACCCACATCACAACCAAAATAATGCTTATAGCATTTTTTAATGAGGGGAGTGAAAGAACATTTTTGCGATATGATTGTCAATTCACCACAGATGTAGCAGAGAGAATTTGGACTATTTGCACAGTTTCTCAGCATTATAATGGTGGATGGGGTATCAGCATGACACCTGAATACACAAAAGCACAATATGTCAGAAGAGTGGAAAAGACACTGTTTGCTCATTGAATTCTGGCCTACAACTTACAGAGAACTGCTACTCAGATAAGGGCACTGTTTAAATGTCCCAACATTTCCAGTCATGTTTCCATAGGCCCCTTGGTGACTCATTTATTTAGGATTGTGCTGTCAAAAAGAAGCTATTGCTGTTTACAGACAATGAAAATAGCTGTGTTTGTTAAATATTTTCTTTCAAATGTCCAATAGAGCACTGGTACATATATACTGTACGTAATGATATGCGAGTATGCTGGAACAAAAAACTTGGGTGGTACAGAAATTCTGAAAACGTATTTGGATTCAATGAGCAAAAATACATAAGAAACAGAAATTTTTTCATGGGATAAAATCTTTGTTGGCCAGTGTTGAGTATTCCTGGAAAATTGTATTGGAGGGTATTGACTGAGAGGGTAAAGGCATGTACACAGCATCAGATTGGGGAGGAGCAATGTTGTTTCAGAAGTGCTAGAGTATGTGGATCAGATGTTTGCTTTGAAGAATGTGTGTGAAAAATTCTTAGAAAACAGTTGTATTTGTATGGAGCATTTATGGATCTGGAGAAGGCGTATGATAGGGTTGATAGAGATGCTTTGCTGTAGGTGTTAAGAATATATGGTGTGGGAGGTAAGCTGCTAGAAGCAGTGAGAAGTATTTATCGAGGGTGTAAGGCATTTGTACAAGTAAGAAGAGTGGAGTATGATTGGTTCCCATTGAAGGTCAGTTTGAGGCAGGGGTGTATGATGTCCCCATGGTTGTTTAATCCATTTATGAATTGGGTGGTTAGGGAGGCAAATGCAAGATTTTTGGAGAGAGGAGCGAGTATGCAGTCTGTTGGGAATGAGAGGCCCTGAGTAGTGAGTCAGTTGCTCCCAATGATACAGCACTGGTGGATGATTCATGTGAGAAACTGCAAAAGTTGGTGACTGAGATTGGAAAAGTGTGTGAAAGGAGACAGTTGAGAGTAAATGTGAATAAAAGCAAGGTTATTAGATTCAGCAGGGTTGAGAGACAAGTTAGTTGGGATGTGAGTTTGAATGGAAATAAATTGGAGGAAGTGAAGTGTTTTAATTATCTGGGAGTGAACTTGGCAGCAATTAGAACCAATGAAGTAGAAGTGTGTCATTGGATGGGGGAGGGGGCGAAGGTTCTGGGAGCATTGAAGAATGTGTGGAAAGAGAGAATGTTATCTCGGAGAGCAAAAATGGGTATTTTTTATAGAAAAGTAGTTCCAACAATATCATATGGTTGCGAGGCATGGGCTATAGATAGGGTTGTACAGAGGAGGGTAGATGTGTTAGAAATGAAATGGTTGAGGACAATATGTGGTGTGAAGTGGTTTGAGGTTATCAATTTTAGAATTTATATTAGAGATTTATTTTTATATGTATTTTTCTTATGTTTCAGATTCATGAGAGTTCAGATGGTAGTGTCAGTGCCACGATTCATGCGACAACTCTTGACCATACTGGTCAGTATGAGATTGTAGCCTCTAACACTGCAGGAACAGCTAGTTGTGTAGCTTACCTCAGCGTTGAGCCTCGGCTGCCCACACCTCCACCTGTAGAACAAACAAAACCACCTGTTTTCACCAAGCTTATTTCTGATACCACAGTTACATCAGGAAGCGATGTCAAGTTTGAAGCTGAAGTTGAGGGGCTTCCCACACCCACGGTGAGTGACAGTAGCTGTTACTTGAAGAGAGTTTCTAATGTTACTGGTAATTCAAATACTTTTGTGTTAATAAATGGTGATTCTAATGAGGACTGTAATGCAGGACAAGTAGATTACAATCGTACATGCTCAATTGATATGCAGGAAGTAGATGTATCAAATCATAGTGATACTGATTTGGGAACTGAAGTTAATATTAGAAGAAATATGAGTGTATTGAAGAAGGATGAGCTAACTAATATGATATCCAAGTTCAACCATTTAGATTTTTCATTCTCTGCAGAAAATGAAAATAAACTAGCTGGTAGTATATTAACTCAAGAGGAGAAAGAAACATGTGATGATATTAGTGAGTTGTCAAAATTTCATAATATGAAGGTATTGGATTTTGATGCTTACTCTCGCTTGTTAATGGAAAACATGGTTGTATATGGTTCTCTTGATGATGATAAAAGTACAGAATCTGCAGCAGGATTTGATCAGTTTCATAAATTCAGTGATATTGAAGTCATGACTTCTGAGAACTATTCTAATTTAATGATATCTGAGAATGAGTTAACAGAAAGGTCATCAGATAACAGTGATACTGATGGGATGGATAAATATAGTGAAACAACAACACCAAGTCATGAGACTACCATTCAGAAGCCTTCTCACTTCTTTGATACAGGGATAAGTGAAACTTTAGAGCCTATTAGACTTGCAGATTTATGGAATTTGATTAAGGATAAGTTGCCTGATCCAGAGACACAAAGATGCAGTGAAGATACAAAAGCTCAGCAGGAATTTCCTTTTAAAGAGGATGCTGAGATTAATAGATCTGTATCGCAGAGTTCTGATGGAGATCCAGAATCAGGGTATTTTTCTGGAAATTTCTCCTCAAATACTATTGGTTCAGAAACTACTGTTGGGTCACCAAAGTCTGGAAGATCACAGAGAAGTAGTTATGTGGTGTCCTCTTCCTCGGAACCTTCTAGAAGGAACAGTTTGAGTGAGGATCCTTCTACTATTTCCAGAGAATCCATAGATGTGGAGCACACATCATTATGGAGCATTCCAAATGAAGCTACTTCTTCATCAGATTCTTATATTACTATGAATGATTGTAATGTCTTTTCAAAATCATCATTCAAAAATTTTAATGAAAATCAGAGAACTTTAGACACATTGTTGCCTGAGAGTCTAAAAATGCATAGTGAATCCAAAAAATTATATGGCACAAAACTAAAACCTATCATAGAGTGTCCCATGGATTCTGATCCAGATAGTGATAGTGAAACTAATGCAGTCTATGTAACTAGAGACAAATATGAGGATGCTTACATGTCGAATGTTGACTTATCCTTGGATAACCCTACAGATGGGCATTCATCAAGAACCTTTATTCCTCAAACAAATGACGACGAAATTCCTGTGTATAAGCTGGCCAATAAGTGTTCTGCACAGAATGAACAAGTTCATGGTAATGTGGAAATAACCATAAACCGGTTTCTTACTCCTACGCCAGAGCATGTTTCAGAATTTCTGAGGTGCCCCAGCAGTTTGTCTGTAATTTCAGAGGAAAGTTGTAATTCAGATAATGAAGAAGTTTTGTTTGCTATGAACGACTTTGATACTGTTGAATATGAAACCCCTTTGAGATCTTGTAAAACATATATCTCAGCAACTGAAAATGGTACACAAACAGACCTTAGTTTTTTCTCCAAGAATGTTCAAGTTAAAGAAGAATTATCATTCACCAGTAATTCAGACAGGCGTGAAATTGAGAGACGAGAAAGACGAGCTGCACGTTTGGCAAGACTTCGAGAATTAACTAAGGTTTTGGAGACTCCATCAAAGTTATCAGGAACTTGTCCCAAAATGGTAACTGAAATTGACTATCATTCTCAGATTATGACTCCCTATTTAGACACTACTAAATCATCTGTTGATATGAATGTTTTAACAAAATCATCTGAAAATTTTGCTGATATTAAGCAACTGATAACAGATTTAGGAGATGCAAAGCCACAAGAAGATTTGCATTCACAAGAGAATGTTGATCCAAAGGAATCAAACAAAGCTATATTATTCATAATCAAGACAATTGAGAAACTTTCTCAATTAGAGATAAAGAAGATAATCTTGGAGAAACTCCAAGCATTGATTGAAGTTGGACAGGCATTAATCAGAGCATATATATTCCCGTTTTCTCATGCAACTATTATTGATCTTGATAATCCATCTTTTATGCAACAATCTTATGAATCTTTATCTGCAACAGCAGCGCATAATTTGGTATTTGAGACATGCCTCCATGCGACAAGAGGTCAGGGGGCAATCCTAGATGGAGAATGTGTAGATCAGGATACACCAGGCATGATTCAAGCAGGCTACTATCTTATTTATATTTTGTACTATAAGAGACATTGAAAAGAAATTAATGTCATAAAAAAAGAGAGTACAGAGTATTTATTATTCATCATTTGATCTTGAAAATCATAGGCTTGATAATCATTGAAAGAATTTACAAAAAATTTCTAGTAGATCGACTGAAAACGTTGAGAGATATAACTCTATCTGGAAGATTAAAAAACTTATGGTACGGGAACACTAAGGTCATTTCTTTTTCAAGGTTTCTCACAAGGTTTCAAGGAGAGCAATAGGATTTTCTGAGATTCCATTAAGTTTTCAGAAAACTAAGGATTTCAGGTAGGTTGGCTGAAAACTTTCCATAGCAAATATAATTTTTTTCCTGTTTATGAACACACTCTTGATACTGATTTATACAGTGCTTTCAATAGTTTCATATGGTTCTTATAGCAATTACCAGTGTTACTGAACTCTGTTAGCGTGAGGTTACTCTGCATGTGAAAAGTCACCTCAGTTAAGGCATTATGATTGGGAGCACAGTCTTATCAAAGAATATCTCACCCCAAAGTAGTCCATATTTCCTTCCTACTGTAAGTAGCATCACTATGGGCTGCAGGAGCCTTTGGAAATTGATCCTGGGTATCATCAGGACTCTTTCTTAGTAAGATGTCTTAGAGTGATTATAAATGAATAAGATAGCAATAACATTACACCACATTTTCACTCATTTATGTAAAGACCTCTGGTATTTTATTACTTACCATAGATTATTAGATATTTATTGGCTATTGCTAAGGGTAAGTTGGTATAAATCCGACATAGCAGAGGACTTTAAGCTTCAAGGATGGCATACTGCTTGTTATGTGATTCTTTAATATAGTTGCTCCTCACTTTTATTTGCCCTGTTTTTCATTGTTACATGTTTTTGTTGTATAGAAATTTAGATTTAGTGGACAAATTCCAAGAAATTTCAAACTAACAATATGTATGAATACTTTTAGAAAATATTTATTTATTATATTTATTTTGCTTTGTCGCTGTCTCCCGCATTTGCGAGGTAGCGCAAGGAAACAGACGAAAGAAATGGCCCAGCCCACCTCCATACACATGTATATACATACACAGACATATACATATATACACATGTACATAATTCATACTTGCTGCCTTTATTCATTCCCGTTGCCACCCTGCCACACATGAAGTGACAACCCCCTCCCCCCGCATGCACGCGAAGTAGCGCTAGGAAAAGACAACAAAGGCCACATTCGTTCACACTCAGTCTCTAACTGTCATGTATAATGCACTGAAACCACAACTCCCTTTCCACATCCAGGCCCCATAAAACTTTCCATGGTTTACTCCAGACGCTTCATATGCCCTGGTTCAATCCATTGGCAGCACGTTGACCCCGGTATACCACTTTGTACCAATTCACTCTATTCCTTGCATTCCTTTCACCCTCCTGAATGTTCAGGCCCCGATCGCTCAAAATCTTTTTCACTCCATCCTTCCACCTCCAATTTGGTCTCCCACTTCTTTTCGTTCCCTCCACCTCTGACACATATATCTTCTTTGTCATTCTTTCCTCACTCATTCTCTCCATGTGACCAAACCATTTCAAAACACCCTCTTCTGCTCTCTCTACCACACTCTTTTTATTACCACACATCTCTCTTACCCTTTCATTTCTTACTCGATCAAACCACCTCACACCACATATTGTCCTCAAACATCTCATTTCCAGCACATCCACCCTCCTCCACACAACTTTATCTATAGCCCACGCCTTGCAACCATATAATATTGCTGGAACCACTATTCCTTCAAACTTACCCATTTTCGCTTTCCGAGATAATGTTCTCACCTTCCACACATTTTTCAACACTCCCAGAACTTTTGCCCCCCTCCCCCACCCTGTGACTCACTTCTGCTTCCATGGTTCCATCTGCTGCCAAATCCACTTCCAGATATCTAAAACACTTCACTTCCTCCAGTTTTTCTCCATTCAATCTTACCTCCCAATTGACTTGTCCCTCAACTCTGTTGTACCTATTAACCTTGCTCTTATTCACATTTACTCTCAGCTTTCTTTTTTCACACACTTTACCAAACTCAGTCACCAGCTTCTGTTTCTCACCCGAATCAGCCACCAGCGCTGTATCATCAGCGAACAACAACTGACTTACTTCCCAAGCTCTCTCATCCACAACAGACTGCATACTTGCCCCTCTTTCCAAAACTCTTGCATTCACCTCCCTAACAACCCCATCCATAAACAAATTAAACATCCATGGAGACATCACACACCCCTGCCGCAAAACTACATTCACTGAGAACCAATCACTTTCCTCTCTTCCTACTCGTACACATGCCTTACATCTAAAAACTTTCCACTGCTTCTAACAACTTGCCTCCCATACCATATATTCTCAATACCTTCCACAGAGCATCTCTATCACCTCTATCAAATGCCTTCTTCAGATCCATAAATGCTACATACAAATCCATTTGCTTTTCTAAGCATTTTTCACATACGTTCTTCAAAGCATACACCTGATCCACATATCCTCTACCACATCTGAAACCACACTGCTCTTCCCCAATCTGATGCTCTGTATGTGCCTTCACCCTCTCAATCAGTACCCTCCCATATAATTTCCGAGGAATGCTCAGCAAACTTATACCTCTGTAATTTGAGCACTCACCTTTATCCCCTTTGCCTTTGTACGCTGGCACTATGCATGCATTCTGCCAATCCTCAGGCACCTCACCATCATTCATACATATATTAAATATCCTTATCAATCAGTCAACAACACAGTCACCCCCTTTTTTAGAAAATATGTGCAAATATTATCAGACAAATATAGAAATAATAGTCATAAAATGAATAAATATTGCAAAGCAAATTTCAGTTTGTATGAATATGTAAAAGATACCACAGCTTCCAATGCAGTAATTTTAGAAAATGTACAAATGCAGTCAAATCACTGCTATCAATTAGTAGGTTCTGATGTAAACAAGCACTGCAAGACTATGGCAGGAATTTAAGCAAACACAGATTCATGTTAGATGATTTGAGGATTTTTAAGATTGCGTTCCAAACTCCAAACAAGTGTTTAAGGCAATTGTTCTTGTCTCAAGAAGAGAGTATGAAAATATGTTAGTTAGTTGTAGAAGAAACAAATTAGCAAGGTTTAAGAAGGCAGTACAATCTGTGTATGTTGGTAGAACCCCAGACCTGCCATGGACAAGAGTACACTCCATTTGAGAATGTAATGACTGGCTAAAGAAAAGTGCTTAAAACTTTACATCATGATATGATATGATATGATATGATATGATATGATATGATATGATATGATATGAAGCAGCCATTAATCATACAGAGATACCTTATGTCACCACCAGTGATAATTCACTCATAGAGATTTCATTTCATTTATCTCTGGAGATAGGGAAGAAAGAATACTTCCCTAGAAGGTGACTAAAAGGGGAGGGAGCAGGGGGTTGGATATCCTCCCCTCCCATATTAATTTTTCCTTTTTATGGGACAGAGAAGGGGTCCAAGTGAGGATATTCCCTCTATGGCTCAGTTCTCTATTCGTAACGCTACCTCACTAACACAGGAAATGGTGCTTATTTATGAAAAAAGAAAAAACATTCATAGCTGCTAGCTTCATTATAAACACTTTAATGGACATCTGCTTATAGGAGTGTATATGTGGTTGCTGTGAGAATGGGACTTGTGCATTGGGCAGCCATAAACATAAACACAAGGCACCACAGGAAGAAAAACAATGTAAATTTGATGGAAAGTTGTGATGTAGTGGAAAATAACGATGATTACTGTATTTGATTGGACCCCATGATGACAGTTAGTGGTGGAAACAGGTTTACATTCAGGCTTACGAACTATTGTACTGCTAAGGAAGCTTAAAGGGATTACAGCTAATAGCAAAGTTTTTGCATTTTTATGTCTGTAACGTTATGGTCTGTTGATTTATAAGGATGATATCTTTTTTATTAGAAAATTTAATATTTTTTTCAAAAAACCTTAGGCAGGGGAATGGATGAATAGACAAAGCTCAGGACAGAGAGGGCTAAGGATGATCATCACTCATCTCATGTACATATTGTCTTGTATTTTCTTATGAAACAAAGAATTATATAATTTCAGTGAAGTACAATGCCACATATGGGAGAAATATTTAACAAAACATAACATTCCAGGAGCATAGCCTTACTTATGATAGTTCATTTGTAATATTGGATTCCATTTTCATTTTTTCGGTATTTGTAGCAGTTTTCAGGAATATAACTAAACTGAAAAGTGATGAGCACCTGTATTATTTACAGAAAGTACACACATTAATTAATGATTTATGCTTTTTCTAGACCTTTAGATATTTCATCCAGATCACAGTATAGTATTTCATCACCACTAAACCTTAAGGATGAAATAAATGCCTGAGGAATGATGAACCATTTGGAGCATATTCTCTCTCTGTCTCAGACACAACTGAATGATATCTCTCCCCTTAAGCCTCGACACCAACTGTGACATGTTTTTTAAAATATAAGTTGATTTTTTCTTGTGAGAAATAAGCACAGTATGCATACTTTGAAATAGCCCAGAATAAAGAGAAAAAACATAATTTAAGCACAAAGGTATTTTCCATGTGGGGACTAGAGAATATTGGTGGGAGATAATCTTGGAGTTATACCCTCCTTAGAATTATTGAATGAGAGTACCATTTGCACGATATATCTGTGAGGGCTATATCTTTAAATTATTTTATTTTCGTATAAAATTCTAAAAACAACCAAAATATGATATTCTGAATCATAATGGGATGTATTCATCTTGCTTATGTTGAGGTGCATCATTTTCCTTGCTGCTTTTAATGTTTTGTTAACTGGTTTACTGTATCGGTTGTATCATTTGATAGTGTGGTTACATGCAAATTTCATAGCATAAGAGTGTTTCTGGTCTCAGCACAAGTTTCTACATTGGTTGTGGGCTATTCCTGGCTTCTGGTAGTATCTTTAGGCCTTTTAACTGGTTCACTGTGTATTTTTATTTTGAGATCAGCCAGTTTTCCCTTCAAAATAGAAAATGTTAATTTGGGATTTTCTTATTACTTTTCCAATATTAAGAGACCTGAAGTTTCCGTATCTGGCATTAATATCCATGGAATTAATTTTTTGTAATGAGAATAATGCCTTATTTTTGGAAAATAATGAAAATATACAAAAAGAGTAATTATTGAAAAATGGTACAGAAAGTAGGGCAACTGTTCAATGATAGGCCAAAAATGTTCCAAAAGCTTTATTATTTGATTATATATAAGGTGTGAAAAAGCTAAATTAAGAAAACTTAATTTCATTACATAAAAAACAGCAAATAATGCAAATCATTTAGATAAGTACAGCTATTCAAACAGTAGCTTAATCTCATCCTGAGTTGTCCACTTTTTCCTCCTTTTCGCTCTCTTGATGGGTTAACTGAAAAAAGAAGTTATTGAAAGGAGCAGTTGTTAAATGTATAGTCTGCTTAAAATGTTTTAAGGACATGATTTTGAAAAATTTGTCAAACAAAATGATATAATGATATAATACTGTATATAACTTGCTTTCGCAATATGTATATCAAGGTTTTACATTATGAATAACTTAATATTCATGGATAGAATAAAGATGAAATGCACAGTAACATTGGCAGCATTTGTGGGACAACTGACAGTGTTTAAATCATGTTTTCTAATATTACTCACAGATGGAAGCATGTATTAGTGCTTGGTGCTTATTTTAAAAGCAGACTCTTTTGCAAATATTGCAGTGCCTACAACTGCTTTTAAATGGCTAGTGAGAAGTTACAAATTTTACATTACACACTTGAAAATGATTTGTGTTAAATAGCAAAATTTGCAACGAAAGCATTAAGAAAACTATTTGCTTTTTGTTTTCCATATACACTGCTAAAATCTTCATATATTATGAGAAGAAGGTTCCGTTATTTGAGGGGAAAAAAGACTGAAATAACATTTAGATGGGTTTGACTAAACGAGTTTTTTATTTTTGGAAAACATGGTTACCTTCATATATTGAATGGTCTGCAAGTTCTGGAACAAGAGAATGAATTTTGTGATGCCTGTCAAGACATACATATTCACTTTTATTAAACTGACTTGTATTGCCTGATCATTTCATATTTTTTTAATATTAAAGTTGATAAAATGAGGCTGTTTTGTATTAGAAACAGCTGAGTATAAATTCCTTTGAAGAAAGCTATTGTATAGTGTGGTATGAGGATTCAGAAAAATAACAGAAGTTAGTGAGAGAGAACAAGAAAGAGGGACATGAATGCGTTCATCAGATTTTTACTATAGGAGTTTTGATTGAACAAATATGAAATATTTAATCACAATAGAAAAGAAGAAAGGTTGGTAGAATGATTTATTTTCTCTGCATCTATTCATGCATCAGATTATGTAATGATATTAGATATTGTGGGTATGTTTGAAGGAATAGTGGTCCCAACAATGTTTTATGGATGCAAGACGTGGGCTATAGATAGGGTTGTGCAGAGGAGGGTGGATGTGTTGGAAATGAGATGTTTGAGGACAATATGTGGTGTGAGGTGGTTTGATCGAGTAAGTAATGAAAGGGTAAGAGAGATGTGTGGTAATAAAAAGAGTGGTTGAGAGAGTAGAAGAGGGTGTATTGCAATGGTTTGGTCACATGGAAAGAATGAGTGAGGAAAGATTGACAAGGAGGATATATGTGTCAGAGGTGGAGGGAACAAGGAGAAGTGGAGACCAAATTGGAGGTGGAAGGATGGAGTGAAAAAAATTTTCAGTGATCGGGGCCTGAACATGCAGGAGGGTGAAAAGCATGCAAGGAATAGAGTGAATGAGAGTGATGTGGTATACCGGGGTTGACTTGCTGTCATTGGATTGAACCAGGGCATGTGAAGCATCTGGGGTTAACCATTGAAAGTTTTGTGGGGCCTGGATGTGGAATGGGAGCTGTGGTTTCGGTGCATTATTATATGACAGCTAGAGACTGTGTGTGAACGAATGTGGCCTTTGTTGTCTTTTCCTACCGCTACCTCGCACGCATATGGGGGGAGGGGGTTGTCATTTCATGTGTGGCGGGGTGGCGATGGGAATGAATAAAGGCAGCAGGTATGAATTATGAACATGTTTATATATGTATATGCCTGTGTTTGTATATATATATGTATACATTGAAATGCATAGGTATGTATAGGTGTGTGTGTGGATGTTTATGTATATACATGTGTATGTGGGTGGGTTGGGCCATTCTTTTGTCTGTTTCCTTGCGCTACCTTGCTAATGCGGGAGACAGCGGCAAAGTATAAATTATTAGATATTGTGGATTTTAATGATATGTTAAGCATAGTCAGTGGAGGCAAGTTAGCTTGTGCTATTTTCTGCCTCTCAGTGTTAGGGTATTTCCAAATATGGTCATAGTAGGGTGACACATTTAGAATCTTCCCCAAAAACTTTAGCTCCTCACAACTCCTCACCTTCACTTATCAAAAGACTTAATATTAACACTCAAAACTAACTGAAAAAAAGAGATTCAGGTTGGTTTATTTGTCACATATGCAGGTGTCACTTGCCTGCACTGAGATGTCAGAATGTTTGAAAAGAATGAATGTTGCTTAAGAAGTTGTACACAGATGGAAAGTAAAAGCATGAAAGTATGGAAAGATGAGAAAGATGCAAGCAGTTGAGAACAGTAGGAGATACTTGGGAGAACACCAGTGCTTGAAGGACAATGTGTGTTTGGGAATAGGTTATAGTATATCTTTGGTACTGGTAGTAAGGATGTGGCTAAAAAAGAGAACCATATTTGGGAGAAAAGAGCAAGCTACTGGGTTTTTCTGCTGATGATTGAGGCCAAGCAGTCTCTTAAGTAAATTGTGAATGATTTCTTAAAAGATCTTTCATATCACATAGTATTTGTAAGTGAAATAGAATATTAGTGTTTGAAGTAAATGAGGGAGAACCACAACTAAGAAAAAAAATCGATGTGCATGGAAATAGTAAGTATGAGGGTTAATACTCAAACATATTTTAGAGATTTTAGCCCGTGGGAGAAGTGTTAGAATTTATATCAGATTTACTAAAATGTTTTACATATAGACACTGTTTTGCTCGAAGGTAATTTAAAAGTAAACCTTTTAGCTTTGTGAGACACTGGAAACAGATTTGGGATTAAGAATTGCTTGAACAGGGAATGGTGCGTATCTCTGCCCATTATATTTTTTTTATATAAAATACATAAGTTAAGGGAGACATTAATTTGCTGTAATGTAAATATTTTTATGGAGAAGAATATACAGTAAGTTGTTCATTCTTCTTCTGTTGAATATTATCAAGTTGATGGACTGCTTTATTATACACTTTTAATTAAACAGAGGAGATATATAAATGTGTATATTTAAATTTTACTAGACCATTAGGTATCTTGTACATAAGACCAACAGAATGCTTTAATCAGTTGTAAATGAGACCATTAGAAGGCTTTAATCTTTAAGCTAATATAAATAGCAGATATATTTGTAAGTGATTAATGTGAAGAACAATATTACAGGGTCAGATGCCACTTTTGATTCCTATCTCTTTTGCATAAGTCATGTTTTCAATCATTTTTCAAACTTTGCCTCTTGTACTGACTGACCTATAGATAGTAGTAATTGTTATGCTAGACATGTCTTACAAGTCAATAAAATATGTACCTATTCCATAATTTTATTTCATAGTCATATTTTTATGATGTAGTGCCACTGGGTACATTATTGTATTAGTCTATGATCATTATAGAATACAGACTAAGAAATTCATTGAAAAGTTTTTATTAATTGTATCAACTCTTCATTTTCCTTTCCTAAAGTAAAAGTAGTTGCTGCTCTCTCACATACATCAACCATGGCAGTTGGGTCCACTCGCACAATATAATTTTCATCATGTTTGACTTATCAGGCCACTAACACCATTTTCTGTGTGGTCTGGTAATAAAAAGTGATTGCTGAAATAATGTCCAATAAGTTCACCCACATGATGACTACTCAGCATTAACATATTGCTGGATGTGACATGAAGAATAATTTACCTGCTTGTTTATTGGCTTTTGGTGTCTCCATCCTCACTTTTAACATAAATGATAGTATGCAGAGCACAAATATTGACAGATAAAAATAGAAGGGTGAAGGCATGTACAGAGCATCAGATTGGGGATGAGCAGTGTGGTTTCAGAAGTGGTAGAGGATGTTTGCTTTGAAGAATGTATGTGAGAAATACTTAGAAAAGCAAATGGATTTGTATGTAGCATTTATGGATCTGGAGAAGGCATATGATAGAGTTGATAGAGATGCTCTGTGGAAGGTATTAAGAATATTTGGTGTGGGAGGCAAGTTGTTAGAAGCAGTGAAAAGTTTTTATCGAGGATGTAAGGCATGTGTACGTGTAGGAAGAGAGGAAAGTGATTGGTTCTCAGTGAATGTAGGTTTGCGGCAGGGGTGTGTGATGTCTCCATGGTTGTTTAATTTGTTTATGGATGGGGTTGTTAGGGAGGTGAATGCAAGAGTTTTGGAAAGAGGGGCAAGTATGAAGGCTGTTGGGGATGAGAGAGCTTGGGAAGTGAGTCACTTGTTGTTCGCTGATGATACAGCGCTGGTGGCTGATTCATGTGAGAAACTGCAGAAGCTGGTGACTAAGTTTGGTAAAGTGTGTGAAAGAAGAAAGTAAAGAGTAAATGTGAATAAGAGCAAGGTTATTAGGTACACTAGGGTTGAGGGTCAAGTCAATTGGAAGGTAAGTTTGAATGGAGAAAAACTGGAGGAAGTAAAGTGTTTTAGATATCTGGGAGTGGATCTGGCAGCGGATGGAACCATGGAAGCGGAAGTGGATCATAGGGTGGGGGAGGGGGCGAAAATTCTGGGAGCCTTGAAGAAAATGTGGAAGTCGAGAACATTATCTCGGAAAGCAAAAATGGGTATGTTTGAAGGAATAGTGGTTCCAACAATGTCGTATGGTTGCGAGGCGTGGGCTATGGATAGAGTTGTGCGCAGGAGGATGGATGTGCTGGAAATGAGATGTTTGAGGACAATGTGTGGTGTGAGGTGGTTTGATCGAGTAAGTAATGTAAGGGTAAGAGAGATGTGTGGAAATAAAAAGAGCGTGGTTGAGAGAGCAGAAGAGGGTGTTTTGAAATGGTTTGGGCGCATGGAGAGAATGAGCGAGGAAAGATTGACCAAGAGGATATATGTGTCGGAGGTGGAGGAAACGAGGAGAAGTGGGAGACCAAATTGGAGGTGGAAAGATGGAGTGAAAAAGATTTTGTGTGATCGGGGCTTGAACATGCAGGAGGGTGAAAGGAGGGCAAGGAATAGAGTGAATTGGAGCGATGTGGTATACCGGGGTTGACGTGCTGTCAGTGGATTGAACCAGGGCATGTGAAGCGTCTGGGGTAAACCATGGAAAGCTGTGTAGGTATGTATATTTGCGTGTGTGGACGTATGTATATACATGTGTATGGGGGTGGGTTGGGCCATTTCTTTCATCTGTTTCCTTGCGCTACCTCGCAAATGCGGGAGACAGCGACAAAGCAAAAAAAAAAAAAAAAAAATAGAAATGGATTTTCAACCTGAAAGAATTCTTCATGGAGAGAAAACTTTTAAGCAAGGAAAATGAGATTTCCTCTCTCTCTCTCTCTCTCTCTCTCTCTCTCTCTCTCTCTCTCTCTCTCTCTCTCTCTCTCTTCTCTTCTCTTCTTTTCTTCTCTTCTCTTCTCTTCTTCTCTTCTCTTCTTCTCTCTCTCTCTCTCTCTCTCTCTCTCTCTCTCTCTCTCTCTCAGGAAATATGCCATATCCTAATAATTGATAACCTGTGGACAATTCTGCTATCTCTCCTAAGGACAGGATCACCATGCATGATCCACTGCTAACAACTGTCTCCTCTCAAGAATCATTACATCCATCATGAATTCACATCTGGATAAAGAGGAGGCAGCCAAACCTTTCAGTCCTGGAAAACTCTAGACTAGTACTGGAAGTATAAGAGTAAAAAAATTGGGAGGGAGAGAGAAGAAAACAGTCTTGCTCACTAGCTTCTACAAGAAACAATAGCATTACATAAGCTCAGAGTTTGTTTTCCTCCTAACAGGAGCATGCCAGTAAGCATACACCTCTGTAAAATAGCAGTTAGAATATTGACCATGATGCATGCATGGGCTTTCTGGGGTTGATCCTGCATTTGTTTGAATCCTGGACACAGCAGTTGGTCCATAGTCCACCCAGCTGTTCATCTTTTCCTTGATGCTGAGTGATGAATTGGGTACCTTCCTTAGGCTAAGGTATATATATATATATATATATATATATATATATATATATATATATATATATATATATATATATATATATCTTCTTTTCTTTCTTTCAAACTATTCGCCATTTCCCGCATTAGCGAGGTAGCGTTAAGAACAGAGGACTGGGCCTTGAGGGAATACCCTCACCTGGCCCAATTCTCTGTTCCTTCTTTTGGAAAAAAAAAAAAAAACCGAGAGGGGAGGATTTCCAGCCCCCCGCTCCCTCCCCTTTTAGTCGCCTTCTACGACACGCAGGGAATACGTGGGAAGTATTCTTTCTCCCCTATCCCCAGGGATATATATATATATATATATATATATATATATATATATATATATATATATATATATATTTTTGTCACTGTCTCCCGCGTTAGCGAGGTAGCGCAAGGAAACAGACGAAAGAATGGCCCAACCCACCCACATACACATGTATATACATACACGTCCACACACGCGAATATACATACCTATACATCTCAACGTATACATATATATACACACACAGACATTTACATATATACACATGTACATAATTCATACTGCCTGCCTTTATTAATTCCCATCGCCACCCCGCCACACATGAAATAACAGTGAATGCTCAAATTACAGAGGTATAAGTTTGTTGAGCATTCCTGGGAAATTATATGGGAGGGTATTGATTGAGAGGGTGAAGGCATGTACGGAGCATCAGATTGGGGAAGAGCAATGTGGTTTCAAAAGTGGTAGAGGACATATACATATATACACATGTGCATAATTCATACTGTCTGCTCGTATTCATTCCCGACGCCACCCAGCCACACATGAAATGACAGCCCCCTCCCCCCGCATGTGCATGAGGTAGTGCTAGGAAAAGACAACAAAGGCCACATTTGTTCACACTCAGTCTCTAGCTGTCATGTATAATGCACCGAAACCACAGCTCCCTTTCCACATCCAGGCCCCACAAAACTTTCCATGGTTTACCCAAAACACTTCACATGCCCTGGTTCAATCCATTGACATATATATATATATATATATATATATATATATATATATATATATATATATATTATTATTATTTTTTTTTATTATACTTTGTCGCTGTCTCCCGCGTTTGCAAGGTAGCGCAAGGAAACAGACGAAAGAAATGGCCCACCCCCCCCCATACACTTGTATATACATACGTCCACACACGCAAATATACATACCTACACAGCTTTCCATGGTTTACCCCAGACGCTTCACATGCCTTGCTTCAATCCACTGACAGCACGTCAACCCCGGTATACCACATCGCTCCAATTCACTCTATTCCTTGCCCTCCTTTCACCCTCCTGCATGTTCAGGCCCCGATCACACAAAATCTTTTTCACTCCATCTTTCCACCTCCAATTTGGTCTCCCTCTTCTCCTTGTTCCCTCCACCTCCGACACATATATCCTCTTGGTCAATCTTTCCTCACTCATCCTCTCCATGTGCCCAAACCACTTCAAAACACCCTCTTCTGCTCTCTCAACCACGCTCTTTTTATTTCCACACATCTCTCTTACCCTTACGTTACTCACTCGATCAAACCACCTCACACCACACATTGTCCTCAAACATCTCATTTCCAGCACATCCATCCTCCTGCGCACAACTCTATCCATAGCCCACGCCTCGCAACCATACAACATTGTTGGAACCACTATTCCTTCAAACATACCCATTTTTGCTTTCCGAGATAATGTTCTCGACTTCCACACATTCTTCAAGGCCCCCAGGATTTTCGCCCCCTCCCCCACCCTATGATCCACTTCCGCTTCCATGGTTCCATCCGCTGCCAGATCCACTCCCAGATATCTAAAACACTTCACTTCCTCCAGTTTTTCTCAATTCAAACTCACCTCCCAATTGACTTGACCCTCAACCCTACTGTACCTAATAACCTTGCTCTTATTCACATTTACTCTTAACTTTCTTCTTCCACACACTTTTCCAAACTCAGTCACCAGCTTCTGCAGTTTCTCACATGAATCAGCCACCAGCGCTGTATCATCAGCGAACAACAACTGACTCACTTCCCAAGCTCTCTCATCCCCAACAGACTTCATACTTGCCCCTCTTTCCAAAACTCTTGCATTTACCTCCCTAACAACCCCATCCATAAACAAATTAGACAACCATGGAGACATCACACACCCCTGCCGCAAACCTACATTCACTGAGAACCAATCACTTTCCTCTCTTCCTACACGTACACATGCCTTACATCCTCGATAAAAACTTTTCACTGCTTCTAACAACTTTCCTCCCACACCATATATTCTTAATACCTTCCACAGAGCATCTCTATCAACTCTATCATATGCCTTCTCCAGATCCATAAATGCTACATACAAATCCATTTGCTTTTCTAAGTATTTCTCACATACATTCTTCAAAGCAAACACCTGATCCACACATCCTCTACCACTTCTGAAACCACACTGCTCTTCCCCAATCTGATGCTCTGTACATGCCTTCACCCTCTCAATCAATACCCTCCCATATAATTTACCAGGAATACTCAACAAACTTATACCTCTGTAATTTGAGCACTCACTCTTATCCCCTTTGCCTTTGTACAATGGCACTATGCACGCATTCCGCCAATCCTCAGGCACCTCACCATGAGTCATACATACATTAAATAACCTTACCAACCAGTCAACAATACAGTCACCCCCTTTTTTAATAAATTCCACTGCAATACCATCCAAACCTGCTGCCTTGCCGGCTTTCATCTTCCGCAAAGCTTTCACTGCCTCTTCTCTGTTTACCAAATCATTTTCCCTAACCCTCTCACTTTGCACACCACCTTGACCAAAACACCCTATATCTGCCACTCTATCATCAAACACATTCAACAAATATATATATATATATTTTTTTTTTTTTTTTTTTTGCTGCTGTCTCCCGCGTTTGCGAGGTAGCGCAAGGAAACAGACGAAAGAAATGACCCAACCCACCCCCATACACATGTATATACATACGTCCACGCACGCAAATACACATACCTACACAGCTTTCCATGGTTTACCCCAGACGCTTCACATGCCTTGATTCCATCCACCGACAGCACGTCAACCTCGGTATACCACATCGATCCAATTCACTCTATTCCTTGCCCTCCTTTCACCCTCCTGCATGTTCAGGCCCCGATCACACAAAATCGTTTTCACTCCATCTTTCCACCTCCAATTTGGTCTCCCTCTTCTCCTCGTTCCCTCCACCTCCGACACATATATCCTCTTGGTCAATCTTTCCTCACTCATTCTCTCCATGTGCCCAAACCATTTCAAAACACCCTCCTCTGCTCTCTCAACCACGCTCTTTTTATTTCCACACATCTCTCTTACCCTTACATTACTTACTCGATCAAACCACCTCACACCACACATTGTCCTCAAACATCTCATTTCCAGCACATCCACCCTCCTGCGCACAACTCTGTCCATAGCCCACGCCTCGCAACCATACAACATTGTTGGAACCACTATTCCTTCAAACATACCCATTTTTGCTTTCCGAGATAATGTTCTCGACTTCCAAACATTCTTCAAGGCTCCCAGGATTTTTGCTCCCTCCCCCACCCTAGGTGTTTGCTTTGAAGAATGTATGTGAGAAATACTTAGAAAAGCAAATGGATTTGTATGTAGCATTTATGGATCTGGAGAAGGCATATGATAAGAGTTGATAGAGATGCTCTGTGGAAGGTATTAAGAATATATGGTGTGGGAGGCAAGTTGTTAGAAGCAGTGAAAAGTTTTTATCAAGGATGTAAGGCATGTGTACGTGTAGGAAGAGAGGAAAGTGATTGGTTCTCAGTGAATGTAGGTTTGCGGCAGGGGTGTGTGATGTCTCCATGGTTGTTTAATTTGTTTATGGATGGGGTTGTTAGGGAGGTGAATGCAAGAGTTTTGGAAAGAGGGGCAAGTATGAAGTCTGTTGTGGATGAGAGAGCTTGGGAAGTGAGTCAGTTGTTGTTCGCTGATGATACAGCGCTGGTGGCTGATTCATGTGAGAAACTGCAGAAGCTGGTGACTGAGTTTGGTAAAGTGTGTGAAAGAAGAAAGTTAAGAGTAAATGTGAATAAGAGCAAGGTTATTAGGTACAGTAGGATTGAGGGTCAAGTCAACTGGGAGGTAAGTTTGAATGGAGTAAAACTGGAGGAAGTAAAGTGTTTTAGATATCTGGGAGTGGATCTGGCAGCGGATGGAACCATGGAAGCGGAAGTGAATCATAGGTTGGGGGAGGGGGCGAAAATCCTGGGAGCCTTGAAGAATGTGTGGAAGTCGAGAACATTATCTCGGAAAGCAAAAATGGGTATGTTTGAAGGAAGAGTGGTTCCAACAATGTTGTATGGTTGCGAGGCGTGGGCTATGGATAGAGTTGTGTGCAGGAGGGTGGATGTGCTGGAAATGAGGTATTTGAGGACAATGTGTGGTGTGAGGTGGTTTGATCAAGTAAGTAATGTAAGGGTAAGAGATATGTGTGGAAATAAAAAGAGCGTGGTTGAGAGAGCAGACGAGGGTGTTTTGAAATGGTTTGGGCACATGGAGAGAATGAGTGAGGAAAGATTGACCAAGAGGATATATTTGTCGGAGGTGGAGGGAACGAGGAGAAGTGGGAGACCAAATTGGAGGTGGAAAGATGGAGTGAAAAAGATTTTGAGTGATCAGGGCCTGAACATGCAGGAGGGTGAAAGGCGGGCAAGGAATAGAGTGAATTGGATCGATGTGGTATACCGTGGTTGACGTGCTGTCAGTGGATTGAATCAGGGCATGTGAAGCGTCTGGGGTAAACCATGGAAAGTTCTGTGGGGCCTGGATGTGGAAAGGGAGCTGTGGTTTCGGGCATTATTGCATGACAGCTAGCGACTGAGTGTGAACGAATTGGGCCTTTGTTGTCTTTTCCTAGCGCTACCTCGCACACATGAGGGGGAGGGGGATGGTATTCCATGTGTGGCGAGGTGGCGATGGGAATGAATAAAGGCAGACAGTGTGAATTGTGTGCATGGGTATATATGTATGTGTCTGTGTGTGTATATATATGTGTATATTGAGATGTATAGCTATGTATATTTGCGTGTGTGGACGTGTATGTATATACATGTGTATGGGGGTGGGTTGGGCCATTTCTTTCGTCTGTTTCCTTGCGCTACCTCGCAAACGCGGGAGACAGCGACAAAGCAAAGCAAAATATATATATATATATATATATATATATATATATATATATATATATATATATATATATATATATATATGTATATATATATATATATATATATATATATATATATATATATATATATTTTTTTTTCTTTTTTTCTTTTTTTTTTGCTTTGTCGCTGTCTCCCGCGTTTGCGAGGTAGCGCAAGGAAACAGACGAAAGAAATGGCCCAACCCACCCCCATACACATGTATATACATACGTCTACACACGCAAATATACATACCTACACAGCTTTCCATGGTTTACCCCAGACGCTTCACATGCCCTGATTCAATCCACTGACAACACGTCAACCCCGGTATACCACATCGATCCAATTCACTCTATTCCTTGCCCTCCTTTCACCCTCCTGCATGTTCAGGCTCTGATCACACAAAATCTTTTTCACTCCATCTTTCCACCTCCAATTTGGTCTCCCACTTCTCCTCGTTCCCTCCACCTCCGACACATATATCCTCTTGGTCAATCTTTCCTCACTCATTCTCTCCATGTGCCCAAACCATTTCAAAACACCCCCTTCTGCTCTCTCAACCACGCTCTTTTTATTTCCACACATCTCTCTTACCCTTACGTTACTTACTTGATCAAACCACCTCACACCACACATTGTCCTCAAACATCTCATTTCCAGCACATCCATCCTCCTGCGCACAACTCTATCCATAGCCCACGCCTCGCAACCATACAACATTGTTGGAATCACTATTCCTTCAAACAGACCCATTTTTGCTTTCCGAGATAATGTTCTCGACTTCCACACATTCTTCAAGGCTCCCAGGATTTTCGCCCCCTCCCCCACCCTATAATCCATTTCCACTTCCATGGTTCCATCCGCTGCCAGATCCACTCCCAGATATCTAAAACACTTTACTTCCTCCAGTTTTTCTCCATTCAAACTTACCTCCCAAATGGGGAGGTGATAACAAGTAGTGGTGATGTGAGAAGGAGATGGAGTGAGTATTTTGAAGGTTTGTTGAATGTGTTTGATGATAGAGTGGCAGATATAGGGTGTTTTGGTTGAGGTGGTGTGCAAAGTGAGAGGGTTAGGGAAAATGATTTGGTAAACAAAGAAGAGGTAGTAAAAGCTTTGCGGAAGATGAAAGCTGGCAAGGCAGCAGGTTTGGATGTTATTGCAGTGGAATTTATTAAAAAAGGGGGTGACTGTATTATTGACTGGTTGGTAAGGTTATTTAATGTATGTATGACTCATGGTGAGGTGCCTGAGGATTGGCGGAATGCGTGCATAGTGCCATTGTATAAAGGCAATGGGGATAAGAGTGAGTGCTCAAATTACAGAGGTATAAGTTTGTTGAGTATTCCTGGTAAATTATATGGGAGGGTATTGATTGAGAGGGTGAAGGCATGTACAGAGCATCAGATTGGGGAAGAGGAGTGTGGTTTCAGAAGTGGTAGAGGATGTGTGGATCAGGTGTTTGCTTTGAAGAATGTATGTGAGAAATACTTAGAAAAGCAAATGGATTTGTATGTAGCATTTATGGATCTGGAGAAGGCATATGATAGAGTTGATAGAGATGCTCTATGGAAGGTGTTAAGAATATATGGTGTGGGAGGCAAGTTGTTAGAAGCAGTGAAAAGTTTTTATCGAGGATGTAAGGCATGTGTACTTGTAGGAAGAGAGGAAAGTGATTGGTTCTCAGTGAATGTAGGTTTGTGGCAGGGGTGTGTGATGTCTCCATGGTTGTTTAATTTGTTTATGGATGGGGTTGTTAGGGAGGTAAATGCAAGAGTCCTGGAAAGAGGGGCAAGTATGAAGTCTGTTGGGGATGAGAGAGCTTGGGAAGTGAGTCAGTTGTTGTTCGCTGATGATACAGCGCTGGTGGCTGATTCATGTGAGAAACTGCAGAAGCTGGTGACTGAGTTTGGTAAAGTGTGTGAAAGAAGAAAGTTAAGAGTAAATGTGAATAAGAGCAAGGTTATTAGGTACACTAGGGTTGAGGGTCAAGTCAATTGGGAGGTGAGTTTGAATGGAGAAAAACTGGAGGAAGTGAAGTGTTTTAGATATCTGGGAGTGGATCTGGCAGCGGATGGAACCATGGAAGCGGAAGTGGATCATAGGGTGGGGGAGGGGGTGAAAATTCTGGGAGCCTTGAAGAATGTGTGGAAGTCGAGAACATTATCTCGGAAAGCAAAAATGGGTATGTTTGAAGGAATAGTGGTTCCAACAATGTTGTATGGTTGCGAGGCATGGGCTATGGATAGAGTTGTGCGCAGGAGGATGGATGTGCTGGAAATGAGATGTTTGAGGACAATTTGTGGTGTGAGGTGGTTTGATCGAGTAAGTAACGTAAGGGTAAGAGAGATGTGTGGAAATAAAAAGAGCGTGGTTGAGAGAGCAGAAGAGGGTGTTTTGAAATGGTTCGGGCACATGGAGAGAATGAGTGAGGAAAGATTGACCAAGAGAATATATGTGTCGGAGGTGGAGGGAACGAGGAGAAGAGGGAGACCAAATTGGAGGTGGAAAGATGGAGTGAAAAAGATTTTGTGTGATCGGGGCCTGAACATGCAGGAGGGTGAAAGGAGGGCAAGGAATAGAGTGAATTGGAGCGATGTGGTATACCGGGGTTGACGTGCTGTCAGTGGATTGAATCAAGGCAAGTGAAGCGTCTGGGGTAAACCATGGAAAGCTGTGTAGGTATGTATATTTGCGTGTGTGGACGTATGTATATACATGTGTATGGGGGTGGGTTGGGCCATTTCTTTCGTCTGTTTCCTTGCGCTTCCTCGCAAACGCCTTCTACGACACGCAGGGAATATGTGGGAAGTATTCTTAATCCCCTAATTTTCCAAAAGAAGGAACAGAGAAGGGGGCCAGGTGAGGATATTCCCTCAATGGCCCAGTCCTCAGTTCTTAACGCTACCTCGCTAATGCGGGAAATGGCGAATAGTTTGAAAAAAAAAAAATATATATATATATATAAAAATATATATATATATATATATATATATTTTTTTTTTGCTTTGTCGCTGTCTCCCGCGTTTGCGAAGGTAGCGCAAGGAAACAGACGAAAGAAATGGCCCAACCCACCCCCATACACATGTATATACATACGTCCACACACGCAAATATACATACCTACACAGCTTTCCATGGTTTACCCCAGATGCTTCACATGCCCTGATTCAATCCACTGACAGCATGTCAACCCCGGTATACCACATCGATCCAATTCACTCTATTCCTTGCACGCCTTTCACCCTCTTGCATGTTTAGGCCCTGATCACACAAAATCTTTTTCACTCCATCTTTCCACCTCCAATTTGGTCTCCCACTTCTCCTAGTTCCCTCCACCTCCGACACATATATCCTCTTGGTCAATCTTTCCTCACTCATTCTCTCCATGTGCCCAAACCATTTCAAAACACCCTCTTCTGCTCTCTCAACCACGCTCTTTTTATTTCCACACATCTCTCTTACCCTTACGTTACTTACTCGATCAAACCACCTCACACCACACATTGTCCTCAAACATCTCATTTTCAGCACGTCCATCCTCCTGCGCACAACTCTATCCATAGCCCACGCCTCGCAACCATACAACATTGTTGGAACCACTATTCCTTCAAACATACCCATTTTTGCTTTCCGAGATAATGTTCTCGACATCCACACATTCTTCAAGGCTCCCAGGATTTTCGCCCCCTCCCCCATCCTATGATCCACTTCCGCTTCCATGGTTCCATCCGCTGCCAGATCCACTCCCAGATATCTAAAACACTTTACTTCCTCCAGTTTTTCTCCATTCAAACTTACCTCCCAATTGACTTGACCCTCAACCCTACTGTACCTAATGACCTTGCTCTTATTCACATTTACTCTTTCTTCTTTCACACACTTTACCAAACTCAGTCACCAGCTTCTGCAGTTTCTCACATGAATCAGCCACCAGCGCTGTATCATCAGCGAACAACAAATGACTCACTTCCCAAGCTCTCTCATCCCCAACAGACTTCATACTTGCCCCTCTTTCCAAAACTCTTGCATTCACCTCCCTAACAACCCCATCCATAAACAAATTAAGCAACCAAATTAAACAAATTAAACAACCGTGGAGACATCACACACCCCTGCCGCCATATATATATACATATATATATATATATATATATATATATATATATATATATATATTTATTTTTTTTATTTTATTATACTTTGTCGCTGTCTCCCGCGTTTGCGAGGTAGCGCAAGGAAACAGACGAAAGAAATGGCCCAACCCCCCCCATACACATGTATATACATACGTCCACACACGCAAATATACATACCTACACAGCTTTCCATGGTTTACCCCAGACGCTTCACATGCCTTGATTCAATCCACTGACAGCACGTTAACCCCGGTATACCACATCGCTCCAATTCACTCTATTCCTTGCCTTCCTTTCACCCTCCTGCATGTTCAGGCCCCGATCCCACAAAATCTTTTTCACTCCATCTTTCCACCTCCAATTTGGTCTCCCTCTTCTCCTTGCTCCCTCCACCTCTGACACATATATCCTCTTGGTCAATCTTTCCTCACTCATCCTCTCCATGTGCCCAAACCACTTCAAAACACCCTCTTCTGCTCTCTCAACCACGCTCTTTTTATTTCCACACATCTCTCTTACCCTTACGTTACTCACTCGATCAAACCACCTTACACCACACATTGTCCTCAAACATCTCATTTCCAGCACATCCATCCTCCTGCGCACAACTCTATCCATAGCCCACGCCTCGCAACCATACAACATTGTTGGAACCACTATTCCTTCAAACATACCCATTTTTGCTTTCCGAGATAATGTTCTCGACTTCCACACATTCTTCAAGGCCCCCAGAATTTTCGCCCCCTCCCCCACCCTATGATCCACTTCCGCTTCCATGGTTCCATCCGCTGCCAGATCCACTCCCAGATATCTAAAACACTTCACTTCCTCCAGTTTTTCTCCGTTCAAACTCACCTCCCAATTGACTTGACCCTCAACCCTACTGTACCTAATAACCTTGCTCTTATTTACGTTTACTCTTAACTTTCTTCTTCCACACACTTTACCAAACTCAGTCACCAGCTTCTGCAGTTTCTCACATGAATCAGCCACCAGCGCTGTATCATCAGCGAACAACAACTGACTCACTTCCCAAGCTCTCTCATCCCCAACAGACTTCATACTTGCCCCTCTTTCCAAAACTCTTGCATTCACTTCCCTAACAACCCCATCCATAAACAAATTAAACAACCATGGAGACATCACACACCCCTGCCGCAAACCTACATTCACTGAGAACCAATCACTTTCCTCTCTTCCTACACGTACACATGCCTTACATCCTCGATATATATATTATATATCTATATATATATATCTACCTATATATATTTTTTTTTTTTTTTTTTTTTGCTTTGTCGCTGTCTCCCACGTTTGCGAGGTAGCGCAAGGAAATAGACGAAAGAAATGGCCCAACCCACCCCCATACACATGTATATACATACGTCCACACACGCAAATATACATACCTACACAGCTTTCCATGGTTTACCCCAGACGCCACACACGCCCTGATCCAACCCACTGACAGCATGTGCATAGCTTCCCGTGCTCCGTGTTCGGTGGCCGTTCCTGGCCTCCCGTACCCGGCCCCCCGTGCTCGGTGGCCGTGCTTATCCTCCCGTGCTTGGTGGTTGTGCTCGGTGGCCGTGCCCGACAACCGTGGTGGAAGATTTTGTACGTTTTGTTGCACACTTGTGGCGCTGTTGTCTCCGGCGGTCAGTGTAAGAGTTTTGGAGAGGGGGGGGTCTAAGAGGTGGAGGAAGATGAGGAAGTGGTCCAAAAGAAAGAAGACTTAGAAATGGAAGACCAAAAAGTGACCCTACAGGAAGACCAGAAAGTAGCCCACAAGTAAGAGGATAAAGTCCAAAAAGAAAAAATGCAAAGAGGAAAAAAGCTCCAGCAAAGGAGGAAGAAAATCTTGGTTTGACACAAAAGGATGGTACTTCAGGGAAGATTATGAAAGCAAGTAAAGCCAAGAAAAATGGAAAGTTACAGCAACAGTAAAGAAGGATGGTAGTGGGTCTGCATACACAAAGGTGCAAGTTGATATAAAATTTGAGGAAAATAATGACTTTATATGATGGTGTATGGGTAATGAAAAGTGTGTATGGGTAATGAAAAGTAGAGTCCCTGTACCTAACAAAATAAAGGAAGAGAAGAAGGCAATAATTGCAGTAAGGAAGGGTGATGAAAAGAGCACCATCACAAATCTGAAAAGAAAAAAAAATCAAAACTCTGATGTAAAATGTGTGTGCATATATATATATATAAATATATATATATATATATATCCCTGGGGATAGGGGAGAAAGAATACTTCCCACATATTCCCTGCGTGTCGTAGAAGGCGACTAAAAGGGGAGCTGGAAATCCTCCCCTCTCGTTTTTTTTAATTTTCCAAAAGAAGGAACAGAGAATGAGGCCAGGTGAGGATATTCCCTCAGAGGCCCAGTCCTCTATTCTTAACGCTATATATATATATATATATATATATATATATATATATATATATATATATATATATATATATTTTTTTTTTTTTTTATACTTTGTCGCTGTCTCCCGCGTTTGCGAGGTAGCGCAAGGAAACAGACGAAAGAAATGGCCCAACCCCCCCCCCCCATACACATGTACATACACACGTCCACACACGCAAATATACATACCTACACAGCTTTCCATGGTTTACCCCAGACGCTTCACATGCCTTGATTCACTCCACTGACAGCACGTCAACCCCTGTATACCACATCGCTCCAATTCACTCTATTCCTTGCCCTCCTTTCACCCTCCTGCATGTTCAGGCCCCGATCACACAAAATCTTTTTCACTCCATCTTTCCACCTCCAATTTGGTCTCCCTCTTCTCCTCGTTCCCTCCACCTCCGACACATATATCCTCTTGGTCAATCTTTCCTCACTCATTCTCTCCATGTGCCCAAACCATTTCAAAACACCCTCTTCTGCTCTCTCAACCACGCTCTTTTTATTTCCACACATCTCTCTTACCCTTACGTTACTTACTCGATCAAACCACCTCACACCACACATTGTCCTCAAACATCTCATTTCCAGCACATCCATCCTCCTGCGCACAACTCTATCCATAGCCCACGCCTCGCAACCATACAACATTGTTGGAACCACTATTCCTTCAAACATACCCATTTTTGCTTTCCGAGATAATGTTCTCGACTTCCACACATTTTTCAAGGCTCCCAAAATTTTCGCCCCCTCCCCCACCCTATGATCCACTTCCGCTTCCATGGTTCCATCCGCTGACAGATCTACTCCCAGATATCTAAAACACTTCACTTCCTCCAGTTTTTCTCCATTCAAACTCACCTCCCAATTGACTTGACCCTCAACCCTACTGTACCTAATAACCTTGCTCTTATTCACATTTACTCTTAACTTTCTTCTTCCACACACTTTACCTAACTCAGTCACCAGCTTCTGCAGTTTCTCACATGAATCAGCCACCAGCGCTGTATCATCAGCGAACAACAACTGACTCACTTCCCAAGCTCTCTCATCCCCAACAGACTTCATACTTGCCCCTCTTTCCAGGACTCTTGCATTTACCTCCCTAACAACCCCATCCATAAACAAATTAGACAACCATGGAGACATCACACACCCCTGCCGCAAACCTACATTCACTGAGAACCAATCACTTTCCTCTCTTCCTACACGTACACATGCCTTACATCCTTGATAAAAACTTTTCACTGCTTCTAACAACTTGCCTCCCACACCATATATTCTTAATACCTTCCACAGAGCATCTCTATCAACTCTATCATATGCCTTCTCCAGATCCATAAATGCTACATACAAATCCATTTGCTTTTCTAAGTATTTCTCACATACATTCTTCAAAGCAAACACCTGATCCACACATCCTCTACCACTTCTGAAACCGCACTGCTCTTCCCCAATCTGATGCTCTGTACATGCCGTCACCCTCTCAATCAATACCCTCCCATATAATTTACCAGGAATACTCAACAAACTTATACCTCTGTAATTTGAGCACTCACTCTTATCCCCTTTGCCTTTGTACAATGGCACTATGCACGCATTCCGCCAATCCTCAGGCACCTCACCATGAGTCATACATACATTAAATAACCTTACCAACCAGTCAACAATACAGTCACCCCCTTTTTTAATAAATTCCACTGCAATACCATCCAAACCTGCTGCCTTGCCGGCTTTCATCTTCCGCAAAGCTTTTACCACCTCTTCTGTGTTTACCAAATCATTTGCCCTAACCCTCTCACTTTGCACACCACCTCGACCAAAACACCCTATGGCGTCCTAGCTTCGTCTCTTCGATGTATATCAACTGACTGTTATATTCCTCTCTTGTGTCTCCCCTGATGATGTGATTATTACATGAAAGTGCATTTGGGAACTTTTCGTGTTTCATTTTCCCCATCGACTCATAGGAACATATATACACATGTACATATTCATACTTGCCTTCATCCATTCCCGTCTTCATCCCGCCACACATGAAACAGCCCCACCCTCGTCAAGGTAGCGCTAGGAAAAGACAAAAAAAGGCCACATTCATTCACACTCAGTCTCTAGCTGTCATGTGTAATGCACCAAAACCACAGCTCCCTATCCACATCCAGGTTCCACATACCTTTCCATGGTTTACCCCAGACATTTCACATGCCCTGGTTCAGTCCATTGACAGCACATTGAAAAGAGCCACATGTTTTCTGCCTGCTGCTTCATACACAACCCTTAGCAAGACAGGTGTGTGTGTGTGTGTGTTTGTGTGTGTGTCATTGGGCATGTCCGTGCAGGCACGCGTCTCATTCGACAGTTTTAACTCCATTTCCGAAAGGCTGAACCTATAAGAAACACCCTGGGTGATTTGGAGGCTGGTATACCACGTGGTTCCAATTCACTCTATTCCTTGCATACCTCTCACCCTCCTTTATGTTCAGGCCCCGATTGCTCAATATCTTTTTCACTCCATCTTTCCCCCTCCAATTTGGTCTCTCACTTCTTGTTCTCTCCACCTGTGACACATATCTCCTTGTAAGTCTTTCGTCATTCATTCTCTCCACATGTCCAAACGATTTCAACACACCCTTTTCTGCTCTCTCAACCACACTCTTTTTATTTCCACACATCTCTTTTACCCTTTCATTACTTACTCGATCAAACCACCTCACATCACGTTCTGTCCTCAAACATTTCGCTTTCAACACATCCACCCTCCTCGTATAACCCTATCTATAGCCCATGCCTTCAACCATATAATATTGTTGGAACTGTTATTCCTTCAAACATAACCATTCTTGCTCTCCCAAGATAATGTTCTCTCCTTCCTCACATATTTTGTCGTTCCCAGAACTTTCACCCTCTCCCGCATCCTGTGACTCACTTCCACTTCCATGGTTCCATTTGCTGCTAAGTCCACTCCCAGATATCTAAAACACTTCACTTCCTCCAATTTTTTCCCATTCAATTTTACATCTCATTAAACTTAGTCCATCAGCCCTACTGACCCTAATAACCTTGCTTTTATTCACATTTACTCTCGGCTTTCATTCTTTTCACTTGCTTTTTCAAACTCAGTCACCAACTTCTGCAATTTCTCACTCGAATCAACCACCAAAGCTGTGAAATCGGAGAACAACAACTGACTCTTTTTCCCAGGCCCTCTCATCCTCAACAGACTGCGTACTTGCCCCTCTTTCCAAAACTCTTGCGTTCACCTCCCTCACTACCCCATCCATAAACAAATTAAACAACCTTTGGGACATGTCGTGTTGTAAATGAGATGACTTTGATTAAGGAATTTACTTTCCCATGCCATCTCAGATAAAATATAAAAGAGGAAATGAGAGCATACCAAATGGAAGCTTGCTGGAAACACTCAAATTTGTTGTAGAAATAAAGTGGTGAGCACTGAGTTACGTCAGGGTGCATGGTAGACCTCCAAATGCTTGAAAAGGGAGTGTTTTGAAGATCCAGCCAGATTCATAATTATAGACAATAGTGCATACAATGCTGTACAAAGCATATGGACAACATCCTTCAGTGAAAGGCTCCTCTTGTAGGCTAGAATGGAGGGCACCTCCTGATATTGTGAACACAAGCATCTGAAATAAGTTGTGATTGCAGGACAAGGTGTCTAGATAAATGTAGGAATCTTTATTTTTGAAAGATGAAGTTTGGAGGTTAGAGAAATGAAAAAATAATTTCCAGAATAATCAACTCTAGAATGTACGCTGGAAATACTGAGGTATGAATTATGATACGAATATGATGAATGTGAAAGTAATGTCATCAGTGACACTCACTGTATATTCCGAAGCTAAAGTGTTGAGAAATAGGAAGTTGTGGCATAATAGGATATTTAGGTTTGAAAGTATCAGGTTGTTGAGGGACTGGAACTTTTTGGGGAGACAAAGTAGATTGCAAGTCTGGAACTTGTAGTCATTGCAAGAAAAATGGAATGCAGTAGTTTCTCATTGTGGGAATACAAAGTTCCATTCCAAGCCTGTAGTTATAGTACAGAGGAGTGAGCAAGCAAAGGTACTGGATAGAGCAGGACAGATTGAAATATATCTTAACTCCTGTAGTCCCACCTCCCGTAGCAATTGATAGGTACATAAATGTTGGTTGACTGTTGTGGGCCACATCCTTGGGGATGTTCAGTAGTTGTATCTAGGGAATGAGAAACAATATACTCAATGAAACATGCCCCCTTAGAAGGTGAATTATGGGTCCATTTCTTCAAACACTTTGGAATGTTCTGCAGGCTGACTGATATTGTTCGTCTGTGAAGAATCTGGGACAGTGAGTGAACTCTTTGGCAAAAAGGTTCCCATTATGATTTGTAGCCAGAAAAGAGAAATTACATACTTTTATTACTCAGAGCTGAATACTGAGGCATGTGGCATACACTAATTGAAAAGAAAATTGGACTGGATTAAGGCTTCGGTAAAGAGGGAGGTGAAACCAAGGCTTCTTCCCCAGGATGGGATCCAGTTTCCAAACAACAATTCATTGGATGGAAGAGGATAAGGTTATTTTACAGGTGCCATCAAACAGAGAGAGCATCTATTTTTGAGTTACATAGACCAGAAGGAGAGCACTGAATTTGACAGAGGAGAGGCATGTAAGGACAGGGATAAGTGGTGACTCTTTTGCTGTGGCCACCCTCTTGTTGGGAGTTTCCAGAGGGAAAAAGTATCAGAGGTATAGATAGATAGATGGATAGATGAAGAAATGAGATGAAACCTCTTTCCTTAAAGAACGGACTGGCATTTTTGGAACGAGTAGTGACCCAAGGTCACCTTAATGACAGCTTGTGACTTCACCTAAGCTAATAATTTTTGGAAGAATGTGTTTGGTGGCCAGTCCTACATATCTGCACCTGCAAGCATTTTGTGGTAGAGACTAATTGAAAAGAAAATTAGACTGGATTAAAGTGACATCATTAAGATGATCTTGGGGTCACTACGAATACTTTTTGATCAGCAAGTTCCTTTATGATGATGTGGAGGGGGAAGAGTTCATGAATCCTAAGGACTTACATTTTGTAGCCTTCCTTTCAGAAGCATCTATCAAAACTTGAAGGTATGGACCTTTAAGTGTGGATTCAGGTTTGGATGGATGCCCTTCAAAAGGATGGAGTTGTAGCTGACTGGAGGGACACATAGGTTTCAGCCTTAGGGACTCAGAGACTCTTCCCCTTCTATATAATCTTGAAGGAACTTGTTGCAACAAAATTACTCATAAAACTCCAGCCAATTCTCTGGTGAAAGAGCATGTTTCCTCATGGACAGAATACAGTAGGCCAGTACAATTAAATAAAAAAACTTTACCTAAGTCTCCTCCAGTATAGCAAAAGAGGATAGTGCAGGGGTGGTGGATTGTAGACTGATCAAAGACAGTCATCAGAGGAAATGTTTAATTAATACCTAATACTCTTGAAGCAATAGGACCCTTCTGGAAGCTGGAAAGGATCATTTTATAAAGAGATGCATTCCCCTTAGGTGTAAATTAATTCAAGGTATCTTGTAATTGGCAAAGTTTAGTTGTTTTATACACATGTTTGATTACTATCCTAAGACTCATTCAAGAATGCTATAGAGCAAGCCTCCTAGAAATGTGAATTTTGTTTATGATGAACTAGACTTAACATGAAGATGATTTTTCTCTTTTACTTTGTGATTTGTAGTAAAGCTGTAGAGTACTGTTTCGACATACAAGGTCAGGGCACCTGTTGTACATGGGACAAGCTAAGCTTTTCTGAATCAAAAACTTATGCTGCCAGAACAAGCGCTCATGAAGGGAGGCCACCTTGCTATGGTTAGGTGACCCTAGCTGCGAACAGATGACACTGCAGTCACACATGGTGACACTGTCCATGAATTCTGACATAAATATTTTTAATGTATTGTAGGTACTGTATCGTATAGTACAGTAATTGTCAAATGTGCGATTTTGGTGGATGAGTTTCATTGCACTTGAAAGTTATGACAGATGCATAGCCTCCAATGTACAAGATCTTATAAGTTATTAGATGCAGTTGTTGATTACTGCTGAGTATGAGTTTTGAGACCAAGGGCCTGATACATAGGATACTTAATGGTCCAGTCCAGAGGCTTGAGGAACTAGCAAAAGAAAAATACAAAGTGGCATAATGAGAGAGACATTAGAGAATGATATAGCGCAAGTAGTTTGTGTTAATTCATATGGAAAAGCTAATTTCATACTTTTCAAATTATTTTTTTCTGTATATATTGACATTTCTTTTCTGCATTAGCAAGATAATGTCAGGAATAAACAAATGTGGCCTCATTTGTACACATCCACTCTCTGTGTATCATGTATAATGTACTGAAACCAAAGATTACCATCTGCAACTAAGCCCCACACACTACTTCAAGGTTTACTTTGGTGACTCTGTATGCCTTGGCTCAGCCCATTGCCATCATAATGCCCCATGATCATGTACTAAATATTGCCTTCCTGAACGATCAGAACATTAGATAGAGCATTATAGAATTTCATCCACAAGAAATAATGATGTACACTAGTAGGAAAGATTTTTATTATACTTGTTCACCTCATTTGTTCAAATCCATTCTCTAGCTGTCATGTATGTATTCACCAAAATCAGAACCTTCTCTTTACTAATTAACCCCACAGAAAAAGTAAGGGAAATGTAATGAGAAGTGTTTCATTGAATTAATGATTCTAACAACTATATTATAAGGAAAGATATTCAAGATAGTTTAGTTAATAATGTCTTAGTAGTAGGGTAGGTAAATCTACCCGAAGATTTGGGCTTTCCTGTAGGACTGGTGCTGGGGACCCCAATTCTATAGAATCATTTTCCATTAAGGCAAATGCATATCTGTATGTATTTCTTTAACTCATGCATTTAGTTAACTCACTGTAATAGGGAATTGAGTTAATAGTGACAGGTAGAAAGATAGATATAAAAGCTAAGCAGCTATCCTGTCGGTATATTAAGGAATTTTTACTTATTCACAGGTGTACTGGACTCTGAATGACTGTCGCATTACTGGTCAGGAATACCTGCGGGGTCATTTGCAGTATGTGTTAGGAAGCAGTGGGAACACACACATTCTGGAACTGCCCACAACATCAATGATGCAGGCTGGGAGAGTTGCCATCATTGCTGAGAACTCTGTTGGGAGGGCAGTATCTGCTGCAGCACTCAACATTGTTGGTAAGTACTCACATTTTTATGGAATCATACCCATGGAATAATTGCCCGTGCCATTACTGGATTGGACTGTTTGGAAATAAATGATTAACAAAAAATTTCATGACATTACATGTGGGATTCTTTATCATATTTTCAATATCAAGAACATAGCACCCAAATAGTTATAAAAACAAGACATAAAAGCATTTAGTAGCAGATGAGAATTTAGTATTTTATAAGCAACTGACATGATCAAGGTGAAAGCATACCCCATTCAAAGGTGAGTGGTTTTTAAAGAAATTAAAGAAGTAAAAGAATAGGGAATGTTTTTTTTAGCTCCTCCGGTGTTTTTACATCTAACTCTTGAAAGTGGAAAGAGTATAGGAAGAGGAAAAGGTGAGAGGAAGAAGAGGATAATGTAGCTTTTCTGAACAGGGAGAGGAAGAGGAATAATGATAGCTAATTCTCATGTGTCTGTTCTCCCACAAAGAAATTATGGGAAGAAGCAGCCATTCATGTGCTGTGGGTCCTGTTCTTAGAGACCAGGATAAACACAGACAGTTGACAGATTCATGGGCCAAAATAACACCAGCTGAACACAGTGGACATAGAGGGATGGTTGAAAAGAGGTGATAACTGGTGAGTTGATAAGTCAGAATTCTGGCTTTGATTCTGCTCTGGTTAGAAATGAGTTGGAAGGAGAACATGTAGGAGCAGATGAGACCCCAAATACATATATATGACTGGGAGATGTACAAGAGAAGATGGCTGGAGGGGAAAAGGAAGTTGCAGGGGCTCAAAAAGAGTGCGAATGAAAGTTGGGATGAGCAAGTATTGTTAAACTGCAGGGAGAATAAAAAGATGATTTTGAAGGAGGTTGATAGTGTTAGAAAAACATGAGAACAAATGGGAACATGGGTGAAGGGAGCAAATGGAGAAGTGGTAAAAGGTAGTGATGAGCTGAGGAGGAGATGGAGTGAGTGCTTTGAAGGATTTTTAAATGTATTTCATGATAGGCAGATGTAGCTCATTAGATCAGGGAGGTAGGCAAGGCAAAAGTCATAGAAGGTGGTTTCTTGAAGAAAAAGGGTGGTGAAAGCCTTGCATAAGATGGAATGTGGCAAGGCAGCTGGAGTGGATGGTATTGCAGTTGAATATGTTAAGAAAGGAGGTCTGTGTTTGTGATTGGTTAGGTAGGATTTTCACTGCACGTGTGGATTGTGGTGAGGTGCCTGAGGATTGGCAGGATACATTTATAGTGCCACTTTATAAATGCAAGTGGGACAAGGGTGAGTGTTCAAACTACAGAGGTATAAGTTTACATGGTAAGTTGTATAGGAGACTAGTAACTGAGAGGGTAAAGGCATGTATAGAGCATCAGATTGGGTAGGAACAGTGTGGTTTTAGGAGTGACAGGGATGTGTGGATCAGGTATTTACTGCAAAGAAAGTGTGGAAGAAATACTTAGAGGAATAGACGGATTTGTATGTGGCTTTTCTGGACTTAGTAAAAGCGTATGATAGGGATGATAGAGATGCCTTGTGGAAGGTCCTAAGAATATATGTTGTAGGAGAAAAGCTTCTAGGAGCAGTGAGGTGTATTTATTAAGGGTGTGAGACATATATGGAAGTAGGTAGAGAGCAGGTTGAGTGGTTTTGGGTGAATATCAGCCTGAGGCAGGGGTGTGTGATATCATCATGGCTGTTTAATTTGTTTATGGATGGAGTGGAGGGAGGCAAATGCAGGGATCTTGGAGAGAGGGGAGAGTGTGCAGTATATATGGGTTGTGGGGGCCTGGGAAGTGAGTTAGATGTTGCTGATAACAAAGCACTTGTGGCACAGTGAAACTGCAGATGATGATTTCAGAGTTTGGTAGAGTGTGTGAAAGGAGGAAGTTGAGGGTAAATGTGAATAAAAGTAAAGTTATGAAGTTTAGTAGTGCAGAGGGACAGGTTAGTCAGGCGCAAGTTTGAATGAAGAAAATTTGGAGATACTTTAGGTTGGACATGGCAGCAAATGGAACCATGGAAATGGAATTTAGTGAAGGATGAAGGTTCTGGAAGGATTGAGGAATGTGTGGAAATAGAGGTTGTTATATAGGATGGTGAAAATGGGTATGTTCAAAGTTTAACATTGTAATCCCACCAATGTTGTATGGATGCGAGGCATTGGCTATAGATGCGAATGTGTGATTATGTTGGAAATGAAATGTTTGAGGACAGCATGTGGTGTGAGGTGATTTGATTGAGGACAGCATGTGGTTTGAGGTGATTTAATTAAGTAATAAAAGGATAAGACAAAGGTTTGGAAGTAGAGTGTGGTTGAGAGAGCTGAAGAGAGAATGAGTGAGGAGAGGTTGCCAAAGAGGATATGTGTCTGAAGTAGAGGGGAGAAGGAAAAGGGGGTAGGCCAAATTGGAGATGAAAGGATAAAGTAAGAAAGATTTTGGGTGCTTAGGGTCTGAACTTGCAGGAAAGTGAAAGGTGAATGAGACAGATTGAATTGGAGTGATGTGGTATATAGGGGGTGACCTCTTTCCCTCTAGAATGTTCAGGCCCTGAAAGCTCAAAGCCTCTTCCACTCCATCCTTTCATCTACTTCTTGGTGTCTCCCTCTTCTTTGTTCTCCCCACTTCTGATATGTCTATCATCTTTTTCGATCTCTATCCACTCATTCTCTCCATATGTTCAAACCATTTCAGCATACACTGGTTAGCTCTATCAAGCATTTTCCACTTACTTCCATGCAGGTTGGGGTGTCTGGATATGCATGGATGTAACCAGGATGATAAGAAATGAGAGATAAACATTAAAATTGAGAAGAGAAAACTGGTTTCATTGCTCAGAATGAAATTAAGGTAAAAGGAAGGGGGGAAGAATGGTTTGGGAATACCCAAGGGGTTAGTGAAAGTGACATCAGCAAAGGGGAGGGTGGCACTTCTGATGAAGAGGATGAAAGAAGATTAAGAGAAATGGGTGATTGTCTCTGCTTTATGCACCTGGAAGTAAAAGGGTGAAGAAGAAAAGTAAGAGCTTCTGGAAAGGCTGAATTGATGATGCAAGGGATCAATTCATGGTGGTGGGAGAATTGAACACATGAGTGAGTGAAGTAGCATGGGGGGGCATGGAATACCCACAGAACATGAATGTAGCGAACAGCTTTTGAGGTGTATAGGGTTAGGGGTCATTGGGCATTACTTGACAGTGTACCAGTTGATAGGTATGCAAAGGAAATACCATTGGATGAGAGAATGTGCCGATTGGGGCTGCTAGTGGGATGTCTGATTATTTTTTGGTGGAAGCTTGTGTGGAAATTTGTAGTGGCTTTAGGAAAGGAAGAAATGATGTGGGTATAGAGGTTTTGAGGGACTTAGCAAAGAGTGAAGTAAGGTTAGAGTAATTGAAACATGGGTAGTGGGCAAGGATTTGTTGGTATTAAGGGGAGTAGGGCTGATGTATGTGAGTGAAGTGTGTGGTATGCAGAAGGTGACACTGAGTGGTGGGATGAGAAAGTTAAGTTGGTAGAGATAGAAAAAAGGTGTTTGGGCAGCACCTGCAAGGAAGGAGTACAAGTGATTAGATGGTGTACAAGAAGTAGCAGGAAGTCAGGAAGGTGCAGAGGCAGAAAAAGAAGACAAATGAAAAATGGAGTGAGAGAGTATTAATAAACTGCAGTTTGAGGAGTTCAGTAGCATGAGAAGAAAAGGAGAACAAATGGAAGCATTAGGAGAGTAGATAGGAAAGTGGTAAATTATGAAATAGGACTGAAGATATGCTGTTTATTTTGAAAGACTTAAATGCGTTTGATGATTGAATGGTAAATTTGGAGTGTATAGGAACAGGTTGTTATGCAGAGCAAGGGATTAATGGTGAATTATTTAATGAAAAGAGAGGAGTAGTGAATGCCTTATGGAGGATAGTGTGTGGCAAAGTTGCCGGAGTGGATGGGATTGCAATTAGATTTCTCAGGGAAGTGAGTGGTATTGTGTATTGGTTAGTAAGGATTTTCAGTTTATGTGTGGCCCAAGGTCTATTACCTGAGGATTGGCAGGATGCCTTCGTACTGCCATTATATAAAGTTAAGGGGAATTAAAGTGAAATTTCGAATTACAGAGGTATAAGTTGTTGAGTGTACCTGGTAAGGTGAATGGGAGAGTGGTGGTTGTAAGGGTGGTGGTATGCACAGACCATCAGATTCAGGAGGAACATTATGGTTTTTGGAGTGGTAAAGGATGTGAAGACCATTTGTTTGCTTTAAAGAATTTGTGGGAAAAATACTTGGAGAAAGAAAGGTAATTGCATTTTGCATTCTTGAACCTGTAAAAAACATGATAGAAATGACAAAGAGACCTTGTAGAAGATGCTACGAATATATGATGTGTGAGAAAAACTGCTAGATGCAGTGATGAGTTTTTAACAAGGAACAAAGGAATGTTACTAAGTAAGAAGTGAGAAGAGTGAGTGATTCCAAGTGAACATGGGTCTACATCAAGGGTGTGTAATGTCACCATGGTTGATTAATCATTTTGTGGACATGGTACTTAAAGTGAGGGTTTTGTGGAGAGTGTTGGTCTACAGTATACCTAGGCTGGGAGGTGAATCAATTGTTGTTTCCAGATGACATGGCTCTGGTAGCAGACTCAAAAGAGAAACTGCAGCAGCTGGCATCCAGGTGTATGAAAGGAAAAAAGTGAGTTAATGTAAATAAAAGTAAAGTAATATAATGAGGTTTAACTGGGGGAAGACAAGTCAGTTTGAGTGGGGAGAACTTGGAGTGCTTTAGATACCATGGAGTAGAAATGACAGCAGATAGAACTGTGGGAGCTGAAGTGAAGAGGGGGCAAATGTCGTTTGTGCAGTGAAAATGTGTGGAAGGAGAGGTTATTGTATTGATTGGTAAATTAGGATACTTTTGATAATATATTCATACCAGTGATGTTATATGGGTGCAAGTCTTGGGCCCTGAATGCAAGACCAAAACCCCTTTTATGTCGTTTTCGCATCATTTTCTGGAGCAGAGAAATGATGGACTGCTTTGGAGGGAAAAGTTTCTAGATGAGACTTTTTTTTTTTTTTTGTCCATTGGCAGTGATACAACTCACTGAAGTGTATTTTCAGTTAAGATGTCACCACATATAGTTGGAGTGCAGTTATTAGTATTGTTATTGAATAGGACATGACAACTATTATTCAGACAGGTGCTGGTCTTCTGGTAAATGATGGGGTAGCGAGGAAGTAATGTTGTGGTTCTCCTTCCGTCCTCCCACACTCATCTCCAGCACCAGCTTCCAACCTCCCTCATACAATTGACTGTTAACCTTTTGTGCAGTAAATTATCTTTTTTTTTTGTAATCTACATTAGCTCATTCACTAAATAATAGAAATGATTCCTCCAAAAATAGGTAGATAGATTTCATGACATTGGCTCAGTGTTTGTCAAAAAAAGAAAATTATATGGCCTGGTAGCTTAGTTTTAATGCAGTTTCCAATGAGATGGTGGTCTCATTATTATTGAATTGATTTAGTTGGCAACGAGAAAAGTAAGAGGCACTTTTATAATTGAGGAAGTTCATGTTTGTCTTTGACTCACAGACTTGGTGAAGGAAGTGTCTGAGAGTCTGTTTGTACATGATCCATCCCACAGAGTAGTGAATTGGGAGTGGAATTAATAACAGATAGATGAAAGATACAGCCAACCTAGGACTTTTCTGAGCATCACTCAGCATTCAAAAAGGAATGTAGCATTTTTCCAGGTAGCTGGTTTCTACAACCTAGTTTTTGTGAAGAACATTTCATTTGTAAGATAATATTGATATCTTTCACAGTATATTTATCCCTTGTTTCCTTTTAGTAGGGTAGATCAGGTGTTAACAGACTATCCCTGTTTATGGTCATGCCTTGAATGAAAAGTCATCTTCACTGAGGTTGTAACAGCTGAGTACAATCTTGTTGAGGAACTTCTCACTCTAGAGGAGTCCATCATCTCCCTGCTCTTTATGGTAATGCAGCCTTGAAACTGTAGGAACTCTAGGAGAAAGGGTTGTTGGGGTTATGCAATAATGAAAATGTTAGGGTAGGTCAAGTGCATACCGTTTATGAGGTCTTGGCACGTACCCTAAATATATGTAGTGAAGTCATAGTTAAATTACTGTTTAAAAATTTTGCTAGCCAGATACATTACTGTGACTTTCATTGTAGGCACAGTTCTATCGGAATGAACTTGAGATGAGTTTCACATTTAGACGTACCAGTTTTAAGAGATTTAAACCTGTCATTGGTGTTATGGGAGACCAAATGACATGCATACCTGTTCTGCCTCAAACTTAAGTCACTGTGATTAGGACATTTCGTCTTATTTGAAGCTGTTGAACATTGGTTATGTGTTTTTGGGTATACATGCTATTCCAAGAAAAGTTTGATGTAATGTAATACTGAACTTAGATAAGCTGATACATTTTCATGTTAGATTCTTTACACAGATATTCACATAGATGCTCATTTGGATGTTGCTAGCTGTGTGATACTCTTTTGATGTTACTGTTACCAAGTAAGAGAGACTTATCTTGAAGCAGCAAGTGGTGTGGTGTATTTTGGATGTTACTAGCAGAGTCAAACATTATTTGCTGATAAAACAGCACTGGTGGCAGATTCAATTGAGAAACTGAGGAAGTTTGTTACAATTTGGAAGATCATGTGAAAGGAGTATGTTGACTGTAAATGCAAATAAAAGCAAGGTTAAATAATTAGGTTTAGGAGGATAAAGGGACAGGATAGTTGTGATGTGAGTTTAGATGGAGAAAATCTGGAGGAGGTGAAGTGTTGTAGATACTTGGGAGTGGACATGGCAGCAAATGGAACCATAGAAGTGTAAGTGAGTCATAGTGAAAGCAAGAGTGCAAAGGTTCTGGGAGCATGAAGGAATGTGTGGAAGGAGAGTTCACTGTCTAGGAGGGCAAAAATGCACATGCTTGAGAGTCTAGTAGTCCCAGCAATGTTATGTGGACGCAAGGCATTGGCTGTAAATGAGGATGTGCAGAGGGTGGATGTATTGAAAATTAAATGTTTGATGACAGTACTCTTTGTTAGATAGTTTGATAGAGGAAGTAATAAATGGATAAGAGAGGTATGTGGTAAAAAAAAGAAAAAAAAAGCATGGTTGAGAGAACTGAAGAGGGAGTGCTAGAATTTTTTGGACATATGAAAAGAATGAATGAGGAGAGATTGACAGAGAGGATATGTGTGTCAGACATGGAGGGGACAAGGAGAATGGGGAAGACCACGTTGGAGGTGAGGTGAAAAAGTATTTGAGCGGTTGGACCTGAACATGCATGAGAGTGTAAGGCCTGCATGGGATAAAGTGAATTAGAATGATGGTGTATACAGGGGTCAACTTGCTGTCAGTGGACTGAACCAGGGTATGTGAAGCAACTAGGGCAAACCATGGAAAGGTTTGTGGGGCCTGGTTGTGGACAGGGGCTTGGTGCATAGCCTTTCTTCATCTATCCCTGGTGCTACCTCGTTAACGCATGAAAGAAAAAGAGATACTCAGAAAAAAAGTTATGGATTCTATTTGTTTTGGAAAGCTTGTTTGAGCATTGCTATTCACGTGAGAAGTAAAGCCAAAATCATGGGGCAAAACCCCAAGGGATGAGTTATAAGAGTCTGAACCTTGGTAGTTTGGGAAGCAGTAGATATAATTTTAGCACAGCCAGCCATAAAAGTGTTTAGAAACACAACCAAAATTTTCTTACGGGTAAGGATGCCATGAGACCAAATTTCCAAGTATTATGATGGGTATGGCACATACATTAGAACATAACCTCACAAAGGAGGGTGCTGGATAGTTTAGCTTCACCCCTTCTGTAGGAATAAGAAGAGGGAAAAAATATAAACATTCCTTTACTCTGATGGCTGCAAAAACAAGCTGAAAACAGTAAATTAAATACTGATATCAGTATGAATCTTAGATGTTGAATGAATGGGCAATAGCTTTTATTCTTATTAACATAGACTTTCAGGAATGCATAATGTTTCACAAAGGGAGATTCATTGCTCTTTCGAGGCTGCAAATTTCCAATTACATCATGACTCGCCATGTACATTTTATTTATTTTTTTCCCCAAGGGGTTCTTCCTCCATCAGCTGTGTCACATTATGCTTATGATAATAGTCTTAGCTAAATTATCTAAGTAAACTGTACTGAAACTTTGGCATATTACACCAATTCATAGTTTAAAATGAAACCCACTTAAAGTTTTGCAGTTTGTCATTGAAACTGAAGAAAAGCATCCCTAGTAGAAGCCATATGTTAGCAAATAGACTGTTTTTGGTGAATCATGCCAACAAATTCATTCAGGGCTTACTTTATGAGAAAAAAGTTCACTTGGACTGCAGATTACATTAGTAGCAGCTGGTTTGAATCTGTGTAGAATTTTTACTCACATTTTTATTAAACACGCAAGTGTGCTTTTGTAGGTGTAAAATGACTCCTTGCAGAGTTTACGTTGACACTAAAGTCCTACTCTTGGTCGTAAAATGTCGTATATATATATATATATATATATATATATATATATATATATATATATATATATATATATATATATATATATATTTTTTTTTTTTTTTTTTTTTTTTGTCGCTGTCTCTATATATTATCCCTGGGGATAGGGGAGAAAGAATACTTCCCACATATTCCCTGCGTGTCGTAGAAGACGACTAAAAGGGGAGGGAGCGGGGAGCTGGAAATCCTCCCCTCTCATTTTTTTTTTAAATTTCCAAAAGAAGGAACAGAGAAGGGGGCCAGGTGAGGATATTCCTTCAAAGGCCCAGTTCTCTGTTCTTAACGCTACCTCGCTAACGCGGGAAATGGCGAAGTTTGAAAGAAAAAAATTTTATTAAACAAATGATGTTACACTAATATCTGCTTTTAACAGAGATTAATGTTTGAAAGGCTTCCCGGAGGCCAAGATACTAGGGCTATATGGAATTAAATTTAGCTTTCTATACTGAGACCTTCAGATATTTTTTGTATGAGTGTTATATAGATGTTACATGTATTTATCTTCATTTGCCCCTCCATGTTTCTTTTTCTACCATGTTTTCATTAGAGTGTAATCAGAAGCATTATGTCTTCTTAAGACTTCTGTTATCCTCCTCTGAAACCGTCCCTTTCTTCCTGCTCTGATTTCACTTCCCTTTTCAGTGCTAAAGGTGTCATTTCAGGTACTACTCTACTAAGCTGTCTTTGTTTGTCCCAGCCAGTGGTATACAACTGATTGCTTCTCTTCTTTGTTTCTAGTTGGAGACTAGCCATACTCACAAAAATTGGCAGTTAGGATATTTTCTTTCCTTGTACTGCAAAACTTTGGAATTCTTAGCCTTCTTCCATCCTCACTGCATTTTCTAAAATCAGATATACAGACACCAAAGGAGCACATATTAACATCATCGTAATTTTATTAACTCGTTTATTATTTTTATACTACATTTAATACATTAGCTTTTCAGCTAGTATTGCTTTGAACAGAGCATACCTTTCCCTCCATACATTTGCCATTCCAGAAATTGAGTTGGCAAACAGCCAAGGAGCTTAAAGTATTCTCCCGTTGTTCAATTTTGTAATATACTGAGTACTCATTATTTTACCTCTTTAAATTGCTATGACTTTGATTGGGGCATACTTTGTGCCAGCACAGTGCCAGCCACCATATGAAATAAAGTGCATGTGCAAAGAGCATGTCAGTTCACAGTAATACTGCATTGTGAATTATTATCACAGTCTCACAGTTTCCCATTCGTTCTAGGCCCTGCCCACTTTTGTTAGATGTTTTTAAATGTTCTTACATTTAAAAAAAAAAATTCTATTTTTAGATACAAAAGTTAACAGATATTACATGCTATGGAAAATACTCTCCAATGACAGTTGTTTTACCAGTACACCATTTGTTTCCCAGAAAGAAAGGGCCATTTCCAAACATCATAAAAATTTTCATGATTGATTATAGAAATTTCAATAAATTAATAATTTTTGACCATTTGTTAAATGTTATCTATTATACTAGCTAATGCAATATTATTCTTTACCCTTAGCACTGGTTATCAAGGTTCCTGGATCTATTATTAAAAGTTATCAGTAAAAAAAATAATTCTCCCAGCTTTAAACACATACATAGTATTATCACTAGTCCCAGTTGGTTGGGTTTACAACAGTTAACTACCAAGACCACTAAAGCTATCAAGTTTTAACCACTACTCAAATAATCTCTTATCATCTTTGGATTTTAAGGACAAATCTAAGATCACATATACATATCATCTTTCTTTATTTGTTAATATTACTTTCATAGGCTGTTACTGAGGAAATCTTTTTCATAAACTACTAGTATGTTCATCAGGGGCTAGAAGTATTTTCCAATGATAGACATGAGTATCAATATTGTAAGTTATTAGTTATAATTTTGTGTGGTTTTGGTTTTGGGATATCAGTTAATAATCACATTTTAATGGCAAGCATTAGGAGACATTCAGCTTTTTTATTTATATGAATGCTTAAGTTGAAAACAATATGGATAATGTATGAAGGTGAAAGTACTTTGCTAACTTAAGACTGCATATTTAATAGCATCATAGTTGTCCTTACCCTTGAGCTGTAACTTAATGTATAACCAAAATGGCATTATTTCATATTCCTCAACTTTTAGGAGTTCTCACTGGTGTTTCTTGAACATAACATTTACTGACATTAGTTTTCTTTGTGAAGGTTATATTTGTATACTAGGGTAACCAGATTTCTGGGTTTGGGTGGGATTGTCTTGACTATTGGTAGTTTGATCTTTCTCCTGAATGTCTATATTTTGTCCCCTGCATTCTTTCCTTTGTCTGTCTCAATTTCCAAGCTGTATGCATTTTCACAGGTCATATATGTATTCTTATTATACGTGATCGCTGTTTCCCCGCATTAGCGAGGTAGCACCAGGAAACAGACGAAGAAAGATCCATTCACTCTCTTACACATATATTTATATAGATCTATTTATTTTGCTTTGTCGCTGTCTCCCGCGTTAGCGAGGTAGCGCAAGGAAACAGACGAAAGAATGGCCCAACCCACCCACATACACATGTATATACATACACGTCCACACATGCAAATATACATACCTATACAACTCAATGTATACATATATATACACACACAGACATATACATATATACACATGTACATAATTCATACTGTCTGCCTTTTTTCATTCCCATCGTCACCTCGCCACACATGGAATAACAACCCCCTCCCCCCCTCATATGAGTGAGGTAGCACTAGGAAAAGACAACAAAGGCCCTATTCGTTCACACTCAGTCTCTCGCTGTCATGTAATAATGCACCGAAACCCCAGCTCCCTTTCCACATCCAGGCCCCACAGAACTTTCCATGGATTACCCCAGACGTTTCACATGCCCTGGTTCAATCCATTGACAGCACGTCGACCCCGGTAAACCACACCGTTCCAATTCACTCTATTCCTTGCACGCCTTTCACCCTCCTGCATGTTCAGGTCCCGATCACTCAAAATCTTTCTCCCACTTCTCCTCGTTCCCTCCACCTCTGACACATATATCCTCTTGGTCAATCTTTCCTCACTCATTCTCTCCATGTGACCAAACCATTTCTTACACATATATATACACATATACACACATACAGGAGGAAGAGAGGCGTGCATGGAATAGAGTGAATTGGAGCGAAGTGGCATACTGGGGTGAACATGTTGTCAATGGACAGAACCAGGGCATGTGAAGCATCTGGGGTAAACCATGGAAAGGTCTGTGGGGGCCTGGATGTGGATAGGGAGCTGTGGTTTCGGTGCATTACACATGACATATATATATATATGGGAAACAGAAGAAGGAGTCACGCGGAGAGTGCTCATCCTCCTCGAAGGCTCAGACTGGGGTGTCTAAATGTGAGTGGATGTAACCAAGATGTGAAAAAAAGGAGAGATAGGTAGTATGTTTGAGGAAAGGAACCTGGATGTTTTGGCTCTGAGTGAAACGAAGCTCAAGGGTAAAGGGGAAGAGTGGTTTGGGAATGTCTTGGGAGTAAAGTCAGGGGTTAGTGAGAGGACAAGAGCAAGGGAAGGAGTAGCAGTACTCCTGAAACAGGAGTTGTGGGAGTATGTGATAGAATGTAAGAAAGTAAATTCTCGATTAATATGGGTAAAACTGAAAGTTGATGGAGAGAGATGGGTGATTATTGGTGCATATGCACCTGGGCATGAGAAGAAAGATCATGAGAGGCAAGTGTTTTGGGAGCAGCTGAATGAGTGTGTTAGTGGTTTTGATGCACGAGACCGGGTTATAGTGATGGGTGATTTGAATGCAAAGGTGAGGAATGTGGCAGTTGAGGGAATAATTGGTATACATGGTGTGTTCAGTGTTGTAAATGGAAATGGTGAAGAGCTTGTAGATTTATGTGCTGAAAAAGGACTGGTGATTGGGAATACCTGGTTTAAAAAGCGAGATATACATAAGTATACGTATGTAAGTAGGAGAGATGGCCAGAGAGCGTTATTGGATGACGTGTTAATTGACAGGCGTGCGAAAGAGAGACTTTTGATGTTAATGTGCTGAGAGGTGCAACTGGAGGGATGTCTGATCATTATCTTGTGGAGGCTAAGGTGAAGATTTGTATGGGTTTTCAGAGAATAAGAGTGAATGTTGGGGTGAAGAGGGTGGTGAGAGTAAGTGAGCTTGGGAAGGAGACTTGTGTGAGGAAGTACCAGGAGAGACTGAGTACAGAATGGAAAAAGGTGAGAACAATGGAAGTAAGGGGAGTGGGAGAGGAATGGGATGTATTTAGGGAATCAGTGATGGATTGCGCAAAAGATGCTTGTGGCATGAGAAGAGTGGGAGGTGGGTTGATTAGAAAGGGTAGTGAGTGGTGGGATGAAGAAGTAAGATTATTAGTGAAAGAGAAGAGAGAGGCATTTGGACGATTTTTGCAGGGAAAAAATGCAATTGAGTGGGAGATGTATAAAAGAAAGAGACAGGAGGTCTAGAGAAAGGTGCAAGAGGTGAAAAAGAGGGCAAATGAGAGTTGGGGTGAGAGAGTATCATTAAATTTTAGGGAGAATAAAAAGATGTTCTGGAAGGAGGTAAATAAAGTGCGTAAGACAAGGGAGGAAATGGGAACTTCAGTGAAGGGCGCAAATGGGGAGGTGATAACAAGTAGTGGTGATGTGAGAAGGAGATGGAGTGAGTATTTTGAAGGTTTGTTGAATGTGTTTGATGATAGAGTGGCAGATATAGGGTGTTTTGGTCGAGGTGGTGTGCAAAGTGAGAGGGTTAGGGAAAATGATTTGGTAAACAGAGAAGAGGTAGTAAAAGCTTTGCGGAAGATGAAAGCCAGCAAGGCAGCAGGTTTGGATGGTATTGCAGTGGAATTTATTAAAAAAGGGGATGACTGTATTGTTGACTGTTGGTAAGGTTATTTAATGTATGTATGACTCATGGTGAGGTGCCTGAAGTTTGGCGGAATGCGTGCATAGTGCCATTGTACAAAGGCAAAGGGGATAAGAGTGAGTGCTCAAATTACAGAGGTATAAGTTTGTTGAGTATTCCTGGTAAATTATATGGGAGGGTATTGATTGAGAGGGTGAAGGCATGTACAGAGCATCAGATTGGGGAAGAGCAGTGTGGTTTCAGAAGCGGTAGAGGATGTGTGGATCAGGTGTTTGCTTTGAAGAATGTATGTGAGAAATACTTAGAAAAGCAAATGGATTTGTATGTAGCATTTATGGATCTGGAGAAGGCATATGATAGAGTTGATAGAGATGCTCTGTGGAAGATATTAAGAATATATGGTGTGGGAGGCAAGTTGTTAGAAGCATTGAAAAGTTTTTATCGAGGATGTAAGGCATGTGTGTGTGTAGGAAGAGAGGAAAGTGATTGGTTCTCAGTGAATGTAGGTTTGCGGCAGGGGTGTGTGATGTCTCCATGGTTGTTTAATTTGTTTATGGATGGGGTTGTTAGGGAGGTGAATGCAAGAGTTTTGGAAAGAGGGGCAAGTATGAAGTCTGTTGTGGATGAGAGAGCTTGGGAAGTGAGTCAGTTGTTGTTTGCTGATGATACAGCGCTGGTGGCTGATTCATGTGAGAAACTGCAGAAGCTGGTGACTGAGTTTGGTAAAGTGTGTGAAAGAAGAAAGTTAAGAGTAAATGTGAATAAGAGCAAGGTTATTAGGTACAGTAGGGTTGAGGGTCAAGTCAATTGGGAGGTGAGTTTGAATGGAGAAAAACTGGAGGAAGTGAAGTGTTTTAGATATCTGGGAGTGGATCTGGCAGCGGATGGAACCATGGAAGCGGAAGTGAATCATAGGGTGGGGGAGGGGGCGAAAATTCTAGGAGCCTTGAAGAATGTGTGGAAGTCGAGAACATTATCTCGGAAAGCAAAAATGGGTATGTTTGAAGGAATAGTGGTTCCAACAATGTTGTATGGTTGCGAGGCGTGGGCTATGGATAGAGTTGTGCGCAGGAGGATGGATGTGCTGGAAATGAGATGTTTGAGGACAATGTGTGGTGTGAGGTGGTTTGATCGAGTAAGTAACGTAAGGGTAAGAGAGATGTGTGGAAATAAAAAGAGCGTGGTTGAGAGAGCAGAAGAGGGTGTTTTGAAATGGTTTGGGCACATGGAGAGAATGAGTGAGGAAAGTTTGACGAAGAGGATATATGTGTCGGAGGTGGAGGGAACGAGGAGAAGAGGGAGACCAAATTGGAGGTAGAAAGATGGAGTGAAAAAGATCTTGTGTGATCGGGGCCTGAACATGCAGGAGGGTGAAAGGAGGGCAAGGAATAGAGTGAATTGGAGCGATGTGGTATACCGGGGTTGACGTGTTGTCAGTGGATTGAATCAAGGCATGTGAAGCGTCTGGGGTAAACCATGGAAAGCTGTGTAGGTATGTATATTTGCGTGTGTGGGCGTGTGTATATGCATGTATATGGGGGTGGGTTGGGCCATTTCTTTCGTCTGTTTCCTTGCGCTACCTCGCAAACACGGGAGACAGCGACAAAGCAAAAAAAAAAAAAAATATATATATATATATATATATATATATATATATATATATATATATATATATATATATATATATATAATAGATAATAAATAAATAATATAGGGGAGAAAGAATACTTCCCACGTATTCCCTGCGTGTCGTAGAAGGTGACTAAAAGGGGAGGGAGCGGGGGGCTGGAAATCCTCCCCTCTCATTTTTTTTTTAATTTTCCAAAAGAGGGAACAAAGAATTGCGCCAGGTGAGGGTATTCCCTCAAAGGCCCAGTCCTCTGTTCTTAACGCTACCTCGCTAATGCGGGAAATGGCGAATAGTTTGAAAGAAAAGATATATATATATATATATATATATATATATATATATATATATATATATATATATATATATATATATTTCTTTTTTTCTTTTAAACTATTCGCCATTTCCCACGTTAGCGAGGTAGCGTTAGGAACAGAGGACTGGGCCTTTTTTGGAATATCCTCACCTGGCCCCCTCTGTTCCTTCTTTTGGAAAATTTAAAAAAAATATGAATATATATATATATATATATATATATATATATATATATATATATATATATATATATATATATTTATATATTTATATATATATGAAAGCTGGCAAGGCGGCAGGTTTGGATGGTATTGCAGTGGAATTTATTAAAAAAAGGGGGTGACAGTATTGTTGACTGGTTGGTAAGGTTATTTAATGTATGTATGATTCATGGTGAGGTGCCTGAGGATTGGCAGAATGCTTGCATAGTGCCATTGTACAAAGGCAAAGGGGAAAAGAGTGAGTGCTCAAGTTACAGAGGTATAAGTTTATTGAGTATTCCTGGTAAATTATATGGGAGGGTATTGATTGAGAGGGTGAAGGCATGTACAGAGCATCAGATTGGGGAAGAGCAGTGTGGTTTCAGAAGTGGTAGAGGATGTGTGGATTAGGTGTTTGCTTTGAAGAATGTATGTGAGAAATACTTAGAAAAGCAAATGGATTTGTATGTAGCACTTATGGATCTGGAGAAGGCATATGATAGAGTTGATAGAGATGCTCTGTGGAAGGTATTAAGAATATATGGTGTGGGAGGCAAGTTGTTAGAAGCAGTGAAAAGTTTTTATCGAGGATGTAAGGCATGTGTACGTGTAGGAAGAGAGGAAAGTGATTGGTTCTCAGTGAATGTAGGTTTGCAGCAGGGGTGTGTGATATCTCCATGGTTGTTTAATTTGTTTATGGATGGGGTTGTTGGGGAGGTGAATGCAAGAGTTTTGGAAAGAGGGGCAAGTATGAAGTCTGTTGTGGATGAGAGAGCTTGGGAAGTGAGTCAGTTGTTGTTTGCTGATGATACAGTGCTGGTGGCTGATTCATGTGAGAAACTGCAGAAGCTAGTGACTGAGTTTGGTAAAGTGTGTGAAAGAAGAAAGGTGAGAGTAAATGTGAATAAGAGTAAGGTTATTAGGTACAGTAGGGTCGAGGGTCAACTCACTTGGGAGGTAAGTTTGAATGGAGAAAAACTTTAGGAAGTGAAGTGTTTTAGATATCTGGGAGTGGATCTGGCAGCGGATGGAACCATGAAAGCGGAAGTGAGTCACAGGGTGGGGGAGGGGGCGAAAGTTCTGGGAGCATTGAATAATGTGTGAAAGGCGAGAACATAATCTCGGAAAGCAAAAATGGGTATGTTTGAAGGAATAGTGGTTCCAAAAATGTTATATGGTTGCGAGGCGTGGGCTATAGATAGAGTTGTGTGGAGGATGGTGGATGTGCTGGAAATGAGATGTTTGAGGACAATATGTGGTGTGAGGAGGTTTGATCGAGTAAGTAATGAAAGGGTAAGAGAGTTGTGTGGTAATAAAAAGAGTCTGGTTGAGAGAGCAGAAGAGGGTGTTTTGAAATGGTTTGGTCACATTGAGTGAATGAGTGAGGAAAGATTGACAAAGAGGATATATGTGTCAGAGGTGGAGGGAACGAGAAGTGGGAGACCAAATTGGAGGTGGAAAGATGGAGTGAAAAAGATTTTGAGTGATCGGGGCCTGAACATGCAGGAGGGTGAAATTCGTGCAAGGAATAGAGTAAATTGGAACGATGTGGTATACCGGGATTGACGTGCTGTCAGTGGATTGAACCAGGGCATGTGAAGTGTTTGTGAGACCAAATTGGAGGTGGAAAGATGGAGTGAAAAAGTTTTTGAGTGATCAGGGCCTGAACATGTAGGAGGGTGAAATTCGTGTAAGGAATAGAGTAAATTGGAACGATGTGGTATACTGGGATTGACGTGCTGTCATTGGATTGAACCAGGGCATGTGAAGTGTCTTGGGTAAACCATGGAAAGTTCTGTGGGGCCTGGATGTGGAAAGAGAGCTGTGGTTTCAGTGCATTATACATGATAGCTAGAGAATGAGTGTGAACGAATGTGGCCTTTGTTGTCTTTTCCTAGCGCTACCTCGCACACATGCGGGGGGAGGGGGTTGTTATTTCATGTGTGGCGGAGTGGCAATGGGAATGAATAAAGGCAGACAGTATGAATTATCTACATGTGTATATTTGTATATGTCTGTGTTTGTATATATATGTATACGTTGAGATGTATAGGTGTGTATATATGCGTGTGTGGACGTGTATGTATATACATGTGTATGTGGGTGGGTTGGGCCATTCTTTCGTCTGTTTCCTTGCGCTACCTTGCAAACGCGGGAGACCGACAAAGCAAAATATACAGAATAAGATAAAATGAGTATAGTGCTTATGAATGCGCACTTATGAAAGAACAGATATGATTGCCAAAGGTCTTAGTTCAATTCTTGCTGTTGGATGGCATTATGTGTAACATATATACACATGCATATATTCATACTTCCTCACCCTTATCCATTTCCTAGCGCCACCCCACCTCTCAGTAAACAGCATTGCCACCTCATGACAATGAGGTAGCATCAGGAAACATACAGAGAAAGGCTAAATCTATTCTCAATCTGTGTAATGCACAGAAACCACAGCTCCTATCCAGATACACACATATATATATATGTGTGTGTGTGTGAGTGTATAATTTGTCGTTTTCTGATTTCCTCTTTCAGTATCATCTCTTTTGATGGGCCTGTATGATTAGATCTTTGCCTTTGCATTCCTGATGAAATTGAATGTATTTGAATGTAAGTAGAACAGAATAGGGAAACAGGATATAACATTCTCATACATTTCCACAAATAAAGTAGCTTGAATCAAAACGGTAACTGTAACATACATAGATCAGAAAATAGAGTTACTGAAATAAGAGGTCCTAGTTACTGAAAGAATAGATCCTGTTGGTTACTGAAAGAATAGGTTCTAGTAATATTTTGGGATCTAAATTGGTAATTCTTGATGTTAGATGGGGAGATGGACCAAGATTCGTGTCCTGATTTGTCTTTTCAGAATAGCTGGTCGCCATCTATGAGTATCAGATGCTGCTTCACCTAACATTACATGATCTGTCTTTGATTGGCTTATCTTAAGGTTGCTTAGGTTATCTACTGAATTTACCATAAGTGTCAAAGTAACAATCTCTGACATTTTGCATTGTTCATTGGTAAAGCATGTCATACTGAATGGTTGATTATTCATTAGACGAGTTCATTAATCAAAATTTCATAATTTGGTTATAGAATTTCTAAAATAATACCGAGGACCCTCAAATTTTTCCTTTGGTCTTCCACTATTATTTAAAGGGTAATATGTTAATGGTGTTCACAAAATTTTTCATTTTTAAACCCATATTATCCTTTGATAAGCACTAAACATTTTCATGATATGCTATGACATTGTGGTATGTAAATTAAACCGATACAAAATTTTATGTTTTTGCCAGTGTTGGTGAAAGTTTCAGTACAGATGTTTACTCAGTTTACCTTAAATTTGTTATTGGCATATTATCCCGTAAGGGATATGGGTTTCATAGTATTATTTTATTCCTTATACGAGCTTGGTTTCACTGCTCATAACTAAGGCCTTATTTGGTCATTACCACCAACACCTGCAGAAGGCTTGCAGATTAAATGGTAGCAGCCTAAATGATGTTCATTTTATGATGACATGATTTTATACAAATATGCAGCTACACATGGAATATTGTTACATTGATTTATCCGAGTTACGTACAAGTTACCATATGCCATAGGGAAGCTTTGTAGGCTTTAAGTCGTGCTAAAAGGGTTTATTAAGAATGTCATATGTTTTAGATTTATTTATGAAACTATAGTGATATATATTGATACAGAAACAATTATCGAGAATAAAGAACTAAATAAAATGGTACATACAGTAAATTCTTATGTAGTATATCTTGAATATTTTAAATATGTGGATAGAATACTGTATACATTATAAATGAACAACACTCACCTAAAACATAACCAAAGGACTAGCAGTTCCATAGATCTATTTATGTCTGTAGAGAAGATAAGGAGGAACTACCAAATTTGGGTCACCATTATCACCGACTTATAGCAAGGCTCCAGTTAGAGTCGACACGCTTATTTTTTTGTTACCCGAGACGGCATGGGCAGCTGAGGCCCTAATCAAGGCCCTCCCATTAATGCTATATATATATATATATATATATATATATATATATATATATATATATATATATATATATATATATATATCATAAAAATCTCCAAAAACCAGGATCGAACCTGGGACCCCTGCCATGTACCCATTTTATCGACCAACCCCTAGGGATGGATGAACCGCTCGGTTGACTGAGGACCGACTGCCGCAACCAGGATTCGAACCTTGCGTTCGACCCTGGGCGGCCCGTGAATGCGTCACGGTCAGGATCTATACATCGGAATATGTACCATTGATTTTCCTTTATTACAGAATGTTTTACTGTCATTAACACGAATTCCCATTTATAATGTACAAGTATTTCGGTGCGTACCTGATGATGACCACTGTATGGCAGACGAGAAGTTTGGTAGCCGATGTTCTCAACTGCTGGAATCCATTATAGTTACAGAATCTTCAGCTATCAAAACGTGATTACTACTGATTCACTTAGAATGAATAGGAATTGCACAGTCATGGGACGAAAACTTGTGTAAACTCACGATTCTCTTGGTTTCAATACTTTACTATAAATTCATCAAATTCGTGGGTCGCCGTAATGCACGTGTTCTGTACTCGGAGGCTTTGATGACCTTCCCATATTTTTTGGACCACATAATAAACACATATCATTACTCGGAGGCTTTGATGACCCCATATTGGTTTGGACCACATAATAAACACACAATCCTTCCTTAATGAAGTGCTTCATAGTCAGCACAGCACATGACAGAAATTATACTTCACTGTCTCATGGAGGAGACTATGAACATGGCGCCAAGACAGCCAAAGCTCATCCAAGCGTCCCTGATAACCTGAGCGTAAGTGCTGCGCCACGTGTCTTTACCCATCTGCTGGAGGGTTTTGTGGAAGAAGAGGGAGAAGGTAAGGCATTGGCCTACCCTTACCATGTCCCGTCGGGTGATGTCCAGTGCGCCATCGTCGAGTAGCTCGTTCATGGCCATAAGTGCACTTTGAAATATGATGTCATTTAAAGTGGATTTGTTTGATAAAGTTTCTGTCTCAAAAAGCAGTTGTTCTTTTTTAGCCACTGCTAGTGTGTGCCTGTTTAAAAGCCGTACAATAGTACTTGATAAACTCTCTCCGTCATCAGAAAGTTTGTGTATTCCCTTCACGAAATGCCGGAAAACCCCATAGTCGTCATCAATACCACGTTCTTCATGTTTTACTGGACTGGGTGAATCTTTAGCGTAGGGATCACTCTCATGGCAGTGTTGTAAGGGCATCACACCCCCAGGAGGGTTTACTAGAAGCCTCTTGTCACACCCTGCAGGCCAACCCCGGCGCAGCTGATGCAGCAGGTGGTCGTAGCTCTCTAACTTGTGTAGACGCTTCCTTACCACCGGCTGCCGCGCGTAACGCTGCAACACACAGCCCTCGCCAGCTGCCCTTGGTGGCGGGGTGAGGCTTTCCCCGCGCTCGTTCAGGTTCAGATGTATTATTTTCAATCGGATCTCGGGCACCATGTAGTCAGTTCGCGGGATCTCTTCTATGTGGTTGACGCTGGAATACATTTTGGCAAGAAATATGTACGGCTGAGCAATTTCCTGTTATAAAAACTGCAGTGCTGAGGGCAGGTCGTGGTTGGCGTAGGGGAATTATTGGTTCTGGGTCAGCGGTTGCCTTGTGTCTGTGTCAAATCATGATGGAGGATGCCCTTGGCTGTAGTGTGTTTTGAGGATGTTAACTGCTCACTGCCATGTTTGTGACTAACCTTCCCACGTGACGAGCCACAACTAGTTCTGTAGGCAGGAGATAGGGGGACCGGATGCCAAGAGAGCGCGCCAGTCCCATCGTGCTGCCAACATCATGTGCTTGACGCCAAAACTGCACCAGGATTGAGCAACATGCGTGTGTTGTTTTTATCTTGGCAAGCACAGATACCGGTGATTGTCATTCACATATAGCTTCAGATTTCAGAGAAATCGATACTCTATAAGATTGGATCATGGAATATCTAGATATTGTTGGACGTCATAATACCGATGATAGCGGACGGGTAGTGACTGGCAAACACCCCAGCTCCCCAATCCATTTATCCTTCTTCCTTGCCAACTAAAGTATCATTAACACGACCAATGAGAGGGGGGGCGCAGGGGGTACATCGTCCTCGGGCCCGGGGGTCCAAAAGGGGACCCGGAAAATTCCTGGCTGATAATTTTTTTGATATATTGAAGACTAGCATTCACATTTTGTGTGAGCCTACATAATTAAGGTATTCTTAAAGCGCTTGTGAAGTACACTACTGAACTAAGTGGCTAAAAAACAGGCTGTCTGATGGAGAAGGGCAGGGAACCCGAAAGAAACATTGCACTTCCTTATTAAATTTCTATCAGAGACCCTGTACATAGATTTGGCTTCCTTCTCGAGTAGGCAGTATGTCTTGAGTAAGAAAAAAAATTGATTCTTTAACTTTTAGAGTTTCTGTAGTAGTATATACCTGTATGTCGTATCGTACGCTGGTTTAACTGTTGCTAAGTGCTGTATCAGCAGCAGTTTCTCACCTCGCCTCATCACACACACCACACACGCCGCAGTGGTTGGCGTTTTACTCACTGGTCTAACGAGTCCCGGACAAGGAGACAGTCTCACAGCCAACGCAGTTGTTTATCCTCTTTTTAGTCCTAGGCGATGAATGGTGTAACATTGTGTACACAGTGTTAAAACATAGTACAGTACATAGTACATTATATGTACATGGATGAGAGACGGAGCAAAGCGAGTGTGAAAATCGAAATACCGTTGTTATTTTGAAGCATTACTATTATTCTGAAGCATCATTAATCCCATGGATGACACTTCTCAACTTACTAATATCAGTTTTAGGCTATTTAGCACCTTTGCTTTTTGTTTGTTTTCCGGAAAAATAATGCATCGAATATATGATGCTTCGAAACAAAGTGGTGTCCATGTATAACTCTTTGTATCATGTGTAGGTGTCCATGTATAACTCTTTGTATCATGTGTGACGCGCAACTCCCCCCCTCCGCCCTTCCCCAACTTCTCTAATATACCAGTAGGTTAAGTGAAGGTCAAACCTTCCCAGCGCGTCACATACTAGACTGTTTCACGATTTACTGGTAGTGTGGGTTCAGTTATTTAGATGTTGTGGTGGTTCAGATACATTTTTACTGACGGGAAAGTTGTTTAGCCATATCACCAAGTAATCAGATTTCGTTTGTAAGCAAAATGCTGCGGACAACTTGGGTCAGTTGTGTAACTGGATGTTGTGAGCAGATTGTTTATATTATTACTGATTTTACAATGAGGTAGGGTTAACGTGATGGCCAAAACGTCAAGCACCAAATCAAACAATGAAAATAGCTCAAAATTTACGGATGAATGACGATTTTGATGTTTGTGAGTGTTTATGGTCATGCATACACGAAAGGTTCTTACTTTGGGTCATGAAGGTTACAGTATAGTCCCGCACAAAGTCAAGAACTTAGTGGGTGTAATGTCATTCTAAAGGCTGAAGACCTGCTGCTGCAGGGAACAGACGACTCACTGCCGGCCATGTTTCTCATCCTTTCAGCAAATGCCTTGCCCGTTTAGAAATATGTCCTCTTAATAGATTGCCTTTTGATTAATTCCAGAGTAAGCTAGCCGTAATGCTAATGTGTAAACTTTACAAATCAAATATTCGTAGGGCGTTTGACTGATGTTAAACTGGATTATCGTTTGTTAAACTGTGTTTTCGTTTCCATAAGTTAGAGCAATGTATGTACAATCACAATCAATATTTTCTTTACCCATCCCCTATGGAAGGCGAAGCTGAGGTTTTAAAGAGGCTAAAGCGAGCGGACGTGTGTTAATTTAGTAGTATGTTAATAACTCAGGATGACGGTGGAGCACACACACCTCACCCCAACACGGAATTTTCATATAAAAACATGAACACTGAAGTTGGCTTGATGATTCCTGAATAGTGTGAACAATAGAAAAAGACTGGTTTCACCAATCCTTCGTAGTCGTGAGTAATTGCTTGACCAATTAACTAGCGAATGTCTTCCCGCCTGGTCTTTCTTAAACCATGTTGGCTTCGATTTTTTTCCTACCAGGAAGGTAAAGAAACTGAATGACGACAGCAAGTCCTTAAGGTATGCATATATTGTTATCTCCGTCTGTCCTTACGATGTATTCCATATCGCGGATGTTTTATTGTCAGCATCAACTGTCCTGTTTTGCCCAGGTGATATATGGCATGCGCCAGGTAGTACGAGACAGAAGATGATTTCATATGTTCGTAGACATGAAACGTTCGTAAATACAGTGAGCCACAACTAGAGTAATAAATTCATCATACGAAGAGCTAGTATAGGTCGATAGAGGTGGAAAAATGAGATGGTATATTATTAAACTCGCTCTTTCTCTGAAAATTCCCAGTTAATAAAGGAAATGAAATTGAATAATGCTGCGTAGCATGGTCACCCTCCAAACCGACGGAAATAAACTCTGCAGAAGCAACTCGCACGCGAAATTGGTGGAGAAGAACGTATATATTATCAGGCGAGGTTGAATGAACTCAAACTCTGCTGCTAAGAAGGAAGAAGAGATACGGGGTAATTTACGCTTGGCAGCGAATTGAGGGCACCAAGAGCAATGTACTCAGCTTGCAAGCGTCTTGGCTAAGTATAATCAAGTAAAGTCTTAAGTAATAACATAGTATGTACCAGAAAGCTATCAGACATATATATATACGGGGCCCATGAAGAAATATGGAAAGAATATTATTTGTATAATGAAATATGCTGTGTAAACATACAGAAGCATTTGATAGAAACCCAGATAACTGGTTGATGAACCCAGGATTGACTTATGTAATGTGCGTGACGACAGAGAAACAGTGATGTTAATCCAATGGGATTTGCTTTGAGCGGTTACATAGTCTCACCAATGAGAAAAGTTTCGTCATAGGTCTCTCTCTCTCTCTCTCTCTCTCTCTCTCTCTCTCTCTCTCTCTCTCTCTCTCTCTCTCTCTCTCTCTCTCTCTCTCTCTCTCTCTCTCTCTCCAATTGTGTAAGAACTTACGAAAAAGAAGACGCCAGGTTAGGACAGCACCGAGCTGATAATGTAAAATGCATGTGATGCATAATGGAACGATGACTAAGTGAAGGACGAGGGTTTTCGCTGTACATTTAACATTATGTAGGATTTGAAAACAGAGCTCACTCGAAATTCTTACCTTCACCTCTCATTCGACTGGGTCGATATTGAGTCTTTGTGTACTAAGCTTTTTCTTTGGTTTTCTTGTTTCGTTCTTGTCTCTTCTGCATGTTTTTCTTTCCGTTCAGTCTATTATGGTAGTTGTTGATGGGACACCATCTGCTTATCCCCTTAATGGTGGTTTTCCTCAAGGTTCCCGCCTGTTGCCTGCCGTGTTTTGTTACCTCCATAAGTATTTCTTCAGTGTTCAACCCATTGTTCAACCCTGTCATCTCACTTTCATCGTTCAGTCCTATTCCCTCCCTCTCACTTTCCCTCCCTTCTTCCAATATTTCTTTTCCTCATAGCGAACGTATTTCCTCTCCTGTACAACATCAAGGAATAGGGAAGTGGTATTCTGGTTAAGTTCAGCAGTGCCAGAAGGTAGTGTTCAGCTTTATTTTTCTCTAAATCTCACTTGTGTCCTACAGCTCAGTTTCAAAACAAATTTCAGCCGGGTAAGCGTGTACGGCGTCCTCCACTGTCCTAGAAAACTCACATACTGAACATCGCAAAATTTGCAGCCCAAAAGCTGGGTGTGTTGCATAGGTGCCGTCGATATTTTTCTTATAAGCAGATTCTCCAAGTCTACGTGGGCCTCATTCACCGCAGTACCGAATACTGGTTGCGTATAGCATATGTAAAGTAACATTTTCCACCTTTCTAATTGCTAGAGAGGAATTAAAAGCCTGCCACCTCATAAACTCTCCAGCTGTTACTCTCTTCAGCCGTCCTTTTCCGTCTGCTAGATTGTTGTTTCCTTCTCTCTTTTCTACAGGTATTACGTAACTCGGAATTGTTTTCCTGAGCTGTATTCCTGTACCAGTCCCTAAGAACCAATCTTGCAATGCACATCTGGTTGCTGCTTTCTCGTAGCTTCTGTTTATTGTCTTGTTTCAGGCTTGCAATGCACATCTGGTTGCTGCTTTCCCGTAGCTTCTTTTTATTGTATTGTTTTCGTCTCTCTCTTTCATAGGTATTACTTTGGCACCGCTCACATGAGCTATATTCCTGTTCCACTCCTTAACAACTGTGTTCACAATACATATGGCTACTTATTTCCCATAACGGTCTGTCTTCAGACCTTTTACGCAAGATGTAACTGTTATGGCATATTTGTTATAATGGTTAGTGTTGTTAAAATGGTTAGTATTGTTGTAATGGTTAGTGTTTATTGTGATGGTTAGTGTTGTTAAAATGGTTAGTGTTGTTGTAATGGTTAGTGTTTGTTGTGATGGTTAGTGTTGTTGAAATGGTTAGTGTTGCTGTAATGGTTAGTGTTGTTAAAATGTTTAGTGTTGTTGTAATGGTTAGTGTTGTTGAAATGGTTAGTGTTGCTGTTATGGTTAGTGTTGTAATGGTTAGTGTTGTTGTAATGGTTAGTGTATGTTGTGAAGGCTAGTGTTTGTTGTAATGGTTAGTGTTTTGTAATGGTTAGTGTTGTAATGGTTAGTGTTTGTGGTGATGGATACCGTCCGTGATGTTAATCGAGCACTTGATGGTAATGATGATTAGCGTACGTGATAACGGTCAGCAATCGTGGCCTGGGGCCGGGCACGTCTCCAGGCGGTGTTAGCATAATTGTCGCCCCGGCTGGGGGGTGAGGGGGGGTCTGGAGATGGGGGGACGCAGAAAGTTGGGTCAGGGTGGGGTCTTCAGATGGTGCCGGAGGGTGGGTATGGGCCGGGATGGGGTTAAGGGATTGGGAGGGGGGGGGGGGAGTTGCAGATGGAGCCGGAGGGTGGAGTGGCGCGGGATGGGGTTGGGTAGGGGAGTTACAGATGGAGGCTGAGGGTGGGTATGGCGTGGGAGGGGAGGATGACTTGAGATGGAGCCAGATTATGAGCATGAGATCAGTGCTGGCGGGAGGCCAGAGCGCCAGCCAGGTACACAGGCGATGAGGTAAATGGCATGTAACACGCATCGAGTTTGCTCCATCATATCAACAGTCGTACAGAAGTGTTTTTCATGCTCATGGGACTATAGATAGCTATAGGAAAACATGAAGGTGATTAATAGGCAGCTTAGCTGATAAGGCTGCGTGTTCCTGGGAATATATAGAGATCGCATAAATGAAACTGGATTACCCTGAGAGATGTTTTCTCTATGTTTGTTTGTTTGTATGCGTTTGTTTTTCTTGGCTCCAACAGTTTATTGGTGAGGCTGTGGCAGCGAGGTAGAGGCTCCAATGACGAAGATGGAAGACTCGCTTCCTAGATATTGGAATATGGGGGATGAACAGGTATCAGAATACTTGCTACCTGTTGGTCTGTGACGAGGTTGTATGCAGGAGGACAGCAACTGTCCCTTAAATTTCTAATGTATTTAGATGGATAATAAAGGCCATTACTACCTCCGGTACATCTTCCAGTAATAAGATGATCATGAGGGAATACCATGTACTGTGGAGAGAGTATACTGATATGGAAATTTTATTGGAAACTGTGAACAGAAACCTCGGATTTGATCACGTTCCAGACGCCGGGGCTTCAGATCTGAGAATAAGATATTGAAATGCATACTACATTTTATGTTGTCATTGCTTTGCCATGGGCATAATGTTATTCATCGAAAGACAAGGTGCATACGTAATATCTGTGAATGAAGAAGGATCAGTGTTACCAGTTAGCTACCTTGCGATGTTCCCATTGAACCTTTATATAGCAATATTTCAATTTATAGAGAATGGCAGGAACGTTCCCAAGGCTCACAGCCTCCTTGGGGTAGAGATAATTCGTTCTCTACGAAGAAGGGAGAAGTGGGGGTCTTTTATCCAATTAATGACAGCAGTAAATGTACCTCACCATTTCCAGAAATGACCATCATGGAACATGTCCGTAACCGGGAATTTAAGAGCGCTTTGTCCCACAATAAGTGAGACATGTCCACTTTCTCAAAAATTGTCGTAAGAATAAAGTTATTTTTCTCGGTGTTAAGACTTCAGAAAAGGTGTTTTTTTTTAACTTTCGTCCTCCAGGACGTAAAATGCAGCAGGGATGTGGTTTTAAATTCCTGCTGAAAGACTCCTTAGAAATGATGCTGTTTAATTCTCAGTGTCAGACCGCTAGCACCGAATACTACCTCAAACTTAGTGGTTCAAATCGTAAGTGATGGTGGCAGTCTTGCTGAGTAGGAGAAAAAGTGAGTTATTATAAAGTCCCTCTCTTACATAGAAAACATATCGGATCTTTAGGATTTCCTCTGTCTTGAGGGGAAAAACCAGCCCCTATTTGACAGTGGCAGTAACGCTTGCGAGTGTAATAACATGTTTCTACTGTTTTTGTATCAGTATATTAGTTATCGTCGGTGACAAACTTCTTTATAATATTTCAGGTATTGGGAGGATCCTTCTTTCAGTATATTGTAATTAGAATTAACTCAGATTGAAGAATCTTACGATTATAAAGACAAAATGAAGGATATTACGATTATAAAGACAAAATGGTAAATCGTAGTATTTATTTTAAAGGCAAGGCGTTAAGGACCTTGACACCTGTGTGCTGTTTGCGGGTTTCTCTCATTCTCCTGTTTCCTGAACTGTCTCAGCCAGGAATAAATAGATTATACAAGAAAACATACCTGTGCACACGCCCACCACAGGACACATCCCTCTCTACGCAGTCTAAATTGGCAGCGACAAACGTCTTTCTAAAGATTCTGGGGTGTGACGTATTGCAGGAAGTATGTTCCATTACGCGTCATTATCGATGAAAAGACCTGTAGTGTTGTGCTTATGTTGTTCGTAATGATATAGTTCATCAACATTAAGACAACAGTTGTCTAATTGCTAAAGTAGAATGAGCCGAGCGATAATTCCCGTGCGGACGATTTCACAACCCATTATTTGCCAGGGTTTCATAATTTAACACCAGCTGACTGATGCATCAGACGGAGGAAAAGTAAGAAACTTATGAATTAGAAACATGTATGTCGATGATTTGACATTTCGTAGATCTGATACTTTTGAGTCGGCTGAAAATACGTATGTGCAAGAATTACACGGTTGTAGCAGTTGAAGTATTAAGATGGCAGCTTAATGAGGCAGCTTAATGACATCACACACACACACACGCTCTCTCTCTCTCTCTCTCTCTCTCTCTCTCTCTCTCTCTCTCTCTCTCTCTCTCTCTCTCTCTCTCTCTCTCCTCATAGTCACAGTGTATTTCAAATCTGCACACAAGCACTACCAAACCATTACAAGAAGTAGACTTTACAAATGTCGAAAGTGTAATTAGGCGATATGTATAATATATAAATATATATTTCAGATTTTGAATATACAAGGTAATGTAATTCCATGGCGGTACTTCCTCTTTACGAGTGTATACTTTGTTTTTGAACCTGAAAAAATATTTGTACAATCCGAAATTACAATTTTAAACGTATTATTTTTTCTAAGTCATGTACATTTAAGCAAGGTTTCAAGGTAATTTTTAGATGTCATATTCTCTCTTCTAACAGTCATTTCATTAAAATTACACCTCTGATATATAGCCATGTAAGCGTTTAGGTTGTATAACGCAAGAGAACAGATTCATAGCGAAAGGTTACGAAGTTTATCGCACGCTGGCATCCACTCGAACCGAGCGAATGATTGATAGAATCTTGAAACTACAGATATAAGTTGTTGGATTTAATGGCTGGCAACAGTTGAATTGTCATCCAATCTGTACCTTACGCATCATACTTACATAATGAGTACATCTATTTTTGTGTTAATCTTCCTTATCCACGTGGTGCAAATTTGAAGGGGTCTAGCATGAGTGTTGTGTAGGTCTTTGATGAATTCCTGAAGCAAAAGCAGCGCTAGGCTTCCTTACACATGCATGGGTTCTGTTCTTGGTCGTGCTTGCTGCATGGGAACTGGGAAGCTTCGTAGCCATCTCCTTATTTATAGGAAAGCATTGACGTAGTCTCATGCATCCTAAAGCATTCTAGCGTCACTTTATATTGACCAATGAAAAGCATTGCGCCAAATGTTCCCGTGCATTCTCTGGCGCCAGCTCGACGGCAGTAAAGTGCACTGGTTGTGATATATACGCCCGTCGAGGGTCATCTGGTGTAACTGTCGTCCTCAAAGCATAGTCAGACACGACACTCATGGATAGATTCTTTCTGTTTCCAATTGTCTTCGAATTATCTTCTGCTGCACTGTCGATTATGTACTTAGTTTTATCTGCAGTCATTATCTACTTTTATCTACAATCATAATACCTGATTTTTTGAAACAAAATTAACTGTGTTTGTGATACGGTTAATTTTGAAACTGGAAATAATATATATAAGTAATCTTGTCTAGCTTTCTAAGAATTACAACTTTTCGGAATCTTTTATATGTGTCAGAGTTTTAAGCTTAGCTTTGAAAACCTGCCAAGTATGTTGAAAATTTTGGACCAGAGTTACTATCACTAATTTCTACATCGGCACCATAAAAGAATGTCGGAAAATCAACAGGCTTGTCAACCGCTAGAGAATAATAAGATAAAGAGATGACGATTTTGTCATGCATCTGAATGCTGCAGTAGGTGATGAAGGCAAGTAATATATTTGATGCATTTTAGAAGTTAGATATTCCATACTGGTAGAACTCTCTCAAGGAACTTAAATGGACTTTGAAAAGTACAGTAAATTATTGTGGGAACGGAGGAGACGTATTCTTGAAATGTGATATCCACATGTTATGGCAATAATTTCCGCAAAATAAGCTTCCTGAAACTGAAATCCTTGATTATTTCAAACTGAATCCAATGTTCTAAGTTGCCTAAAGCAGTGTCGATGACTTAGTGAGAAAAATTTGAAGCCGCCGATCTCGCCTGGCTGCCAGGTTAGACTGCGGCCAACCAACCGGCTGGGACTATTTGTGCTGTCTCCGCCTGTCTCTCCTCCTCCACCACCTCCCTGCTGGCCCGCCCGTGAACCTTCAGCAATATCTAACTTATGCGCTCCTCACCGTGATGGAATAAGAAACCTTAAGCGGGGTGAAGCTATCGCGATAAAAAGTTGCTTTAAAAAGATATGAATGTGAGGCTGGCTGTGTCGTGTTGCCGCTGTGTATACATCGTAGGAAATTTATGTTAGATTGTATAATTTTTCTTTGTTGACACACAACTCCATATATTTTCTCAGTTTTTCAATACTCTTTTTTCGAACCCACAGATGCGCCTCACCCAAACATAAACACCCCTGCTGTACCCGGATATGCCCTAGATCTTTGTATGAGCGACGTTGTGGTGTACACACTTCCTACATGCAGCCTTTTCTTCCATACACTTATTTACACGCATTCCTTTAGTACCTTGTTTATAGGAATGTATTTACATCCGTTCTACACACTCTTCTGCCCCTCGTCTTTACATTTACATCTGTCCTACACACATCTGTCTTCCCCTCGTTTGTACATTTACACTTGCGCTGCACACCACTGTGTACCCTTCGTTTGTACATTGACACCCGTTGTATACACTTCTGCCTCTCCCTCATCTGTATATAAATTTATATTTGTTTTATTTGCTTTGTCGCTGTCTCCCGCGTTAGCGAGGTAGCGCAAGGAAACAGACGAAAGAATGGCCCAACCCATCCACATACACATGTATATACATACTCGTCCACACACAGCACATATACTTACCTATACATCTCAATGTATACATATATATACACACAGACATATACATATATACCCATGTACATAATTCATACTGTCTGCCTTTATTCATTCCCATCGCCACCTCGCCACACGTGGAATAACAACACCCTCCCCCCTCATGTGTGCGAGGTAGCGCTAGGAAAAGACAACAAAGGCCACATTCGTTCACACTAAGTCTCTAGCTGTCATGTAATAATGCACTGAAACCACAGCTCCCTTTCCACATCCAGGCCCCACAGAACTTTCCATGGTTTACCCCAGACGCTTCACATGCCCTGGTTCAATCCATTGACAGCATGTCCACCCCGGTATACCACATCGTTCCAGTTCACTCTATTCTTCGCACGCCTTTTACCCTCCTGCATGTTCAGGCCCCGATCACTCAAAATCTTTTTCACCATATATATCTTTCTTTCATACTATTCGCCATTTCCCGCGTTAGCGAGGTAGCGTTAAGAACAGAGGACTGGGCCTTTGAGGGAATATCCTCATCTGGCCCCCTTCTCTGTTCCGTCTTTGGGGAAAAAAAAAAAAAAACAAGAGGGGAGGATTTCCAACCCCCCGCTCCCTTCCCTTTTAGTCGCCTCCTACGACACGCTGGGAATTCGTGGGAAGTATTCTTTCTCCCCTATCCCCAGGGATATATATATATTGAATCAAGGCATGTGAAGCGTCTGGGGTAAACCATGGAAAGCTGTGTAGGTATGTATATTTGCGTGTGTGGACGTATGTATATACATGTGTATGGGGGTGGGTTGGGCCATTTCTTTCGTCTGTTTCCTTGCGCTACCTCGCAAACGCGGGAGACAGCGACAAAGTATAAAAAAAATATATATATATATATATATATATATATATTTATATATATATATATATATATATATATATATATATGTATATATATATATATATATATATATATATATATATATATATATAATATATATATATATATATATATATATATATATATATATATATACATATATATATATATATATATATATATATATATCCAACCTTGCACATCTAAGCTTGCCCACAGCACCTACACATATGCTTCTTTCCACGCCCTTGCTGTCACTCGTACAAAATATACAGCTCTGTTACACATAAATCTCTGTCCCACACATCCACACGTATGAGTTTCTAAAATACTCACACACACACACACACACACACACACCATCATACACAGTGGCGTATAGTGATGTTGATGATATAAAAATCTTTCATTTTGTTTTAATGAACCGAAGCGAATAAGATACCGTACAGGTTGAAGTTATCGCGATAAAAAGTTGTTTGAAAGAAAATGAGAATTTGGCTGTGTCGTGTTACTGTCGTATGTAAATCATAGGAACTTTGTTAGATTATATATATATATATATATATATATATATATATATATATATATATATATATATATATGTATATATATATATATGTATGTATATATATATATATATATATACCTCGCAAACGCGGGAGACAGCGACAAAGTATAAAAAAAAAAATATATATATATATATATATATATATATATATATATATATATATATATCAGTTTTTATGATACTTTTTTCGCATTCACGCTTCACCCAAACACTCGTACGGAAGTATAAAAGAAAGAGGCAGGAGGCCAAGACAAAGGTGCAAGAGGTGAAAAACAGGGCAAATGAGAGTTGGGGTGAGAGAGTATCATTAAATTTCTGGAAGAATAAAAAGATGTTTTGGAGGGAGGTAAATAAAGTGCGTAAGACGAGAACAAATGGGAACATCTGTGAAGGGGGCTAATGGGGAGGTAATAACAAGTAGTGATGAAGTGAGTATTTTGATGGTTTATTGAATATGTTTGATGATAGAGTGGCAGATATAGGATGTTTTGGTCAAGTAGGTGTGCGAAGTGAGACGGTCAAGGATAATGGTTTGGTAGACAGAGAGGAGGTAGTGAAAGATTTGCAGAAGATGAAAGCCGGCAAGGCGGCGGGTTTGTATGGTATTTCAGTGGAATTTATTAGAAAAGGGGGTTACTTTGTTGTTGACTGGTTTGTAAGGATATTCAGTGTATGTATGGTTCATGGTGTATTGCCTAAGGATTGGCCGAATGCATGCATAGTGCCATTTTACAGAGGCAAAGGGGATATAGGTGAGTGTTCAAATTACAGAGGTATAAGTTTATTGAGTATTCTTGGGAAATTATATGGGAGGGCATTGGTTGAGAGGATAAAGGCATGTACAGAGCATCAGATTGGGGAAGAGCAGTGTGGTTTCAGAAGTGGTAGAGGATGTGTGGATCAGGTATTTGCTTTGAAGAATGTATGTGAGAAATACTTAGAAAAACTGATGGATTTGCATGAAGCATTTATGGATCTGGAGATGGTATATGATAGGGATGATGGCGATGATTTGTGGGAGGTATTAAGAGTATATGGTGTGGGAGGTAAGTTGTTAGAAGCAGTGAAAAGTGTTTACCAAGGATTAAGGCATGTGTACGAGTAGGAAGAGAGGAAAGTGATTGGTTCCCAGTGAATTTCGGTTTGCGGTAGGGGTGCGTGATATCTTTATGGTTGTTTAATTTGTTTATGGATGGGGTGGTTAGGGAGGTGAATGCAAGAGTTTTGGAGAGAGGGGCAAGTATGCAGTCTGTTGAGGATGAGAGGGCTTGGGAAATGAGTCAGTTGTTGTTCGCTGATGATACAGCGCTGGTGGCTGATTCGGATGAGAGACTGTAGAAATTAGTGACTGAGTTTAGTAAAGTGTGTGAAAAAAGAAAGCTGAGAGTAAATGTGAATAAGAGCAAGGTGCTAGGTTCAGTAGGGTTGAGGGACAAGTCAACTGGGAGGTAAATTGGAATGGAGAAAAACTGGAGGAAGTGAAGTGTTTTAGATATCTGGCAGTGACTTAGCAGCCGATGGAGCCATGAAAGCGGAAGTGAGTCACAGGGTGGGGGAGGGGGCGAAGGTTCTAGGAACATTGAAGAATGTGTGGAAGGCGAGAACGTTATCTCGTAGAGCAAAAATGGGTATGTTTGAAAGAATAGTGGTTCCAACAATGTTATATGGTTGCGAGGCATGGGCTGAAGATAGAGTTGTGCGGAGGAGGGTGTATGTGTTGGAAATGAAATATTTGAGGGCAATATGTGGTGTGAAATGGTTTGATCAAGTAAGTAATGAAAAGGGTAAGAGAGATGTGTGGTGATAAAGAGAGTGTAGTTGAGAGAGCAGAAGAGGGTGTATTGAAATGGTTTGGTCACATGGAGAGAATGAGAGGAATGATTGACATAGAGGATATGTATGTCATAGATAAAGTTAATGAGGAGAAGTGGGAGACCAAATTGGAGGTGGAAGGATGGAGTGAAAAAGATTTTGAGCTGTCGGGGCCTGAACATAAAGGAGTGTGAAAGGCGTGCAAGGAATAGAGTGAATTGGAACGATGTGGTATACCGGGGTCGACGTGTTGTCGGTGATTTGAACCAGGGCATGTGAAGCGTCTGGGGTGAACCATGGAAAGTTTTGTGGGGCCTGGATGTGGAAAGGGAGCTGTGGTTTCGGTGCATTATACATGTCAGCTAGAGACTGGTTGTGAACGAATACGGCCTTTTTTGTCTTTTTCTAGCGCTATCCCGTGCGAGCGCGCGGGGTAGAGGGGGTTGTAATTTCATGTGTGGCGGGGTGGCGGCCTGGATGTGGAAAGGAAGCTGTGGTTTCGGTGCATTACACATGACAGCTAGAGACTGGGTGTGAACGAATGTGGCCTTTTTTGTCTTTTCATAGCGCTACCCCGCGCGCACGCGGGGGTAGGGGGTTGTAATTTCATCTGTGGCGGGGTGGCGACGAGAATGGATGAAGGCAGCAAGTGTATGTATGTATGTATATGTCTGTGTATGTACATGTGTATGTATGTATGCATGTATATGTATGTATACGTTGAAATGTATTGCTATGTATATTTGCGTATGTGGGCGTTTATGTATATACCTGTGTATGTGGGTGGGTTGATCCATTCTTTCGTCTGTTTCCTTGCGCTACCTCGCTGACGCGGGAAAGCGGCCAAGTATAATACAAAAAAATTATATATATATATACATATATATATATATATATATATATATATATATATATATATATATATATATATATATATATATTTTTGTCGCTGTCTCCCGCGTTTGCGAGGTAGCGCAAGGAAACATACGAAAGAAATGGCCCAACCCACCCCCATACACATGTATATACATACGTCCACACACGCAAATATACATACCTACACAGCTTTCCATGGTTTACCCCAGACGCTTCACATGCCCTGATTCAATCCACTGACAGCACGTCAACCCCGGTATACCACATCGATCCAATTCACTCTATTCCTTGCCCTCCTTTCACCCTCCTGCATGTTCAGGCCCCGATCACACAAAATCTTTTTCACTCCATCTTTCCACCTCCAATTTGGTCTCCCACTTCTCCTCGTTCCCTCCACCTCCGACACACATATCCTCTTGGTCAATCTTTCCTCACTCATTCTCTCCATGTGCCCAAACCATTTCAAAACACCCTCTTCTGCTCTCCCAACCACGCTCCCTTTACTTCCACACATCTCTCTTACCCCCACGCTACTTACTCGATCAAACCACCTCACACCACACAATATATATATATATATATATATATATATATATATATATATATATATATATATATATATTTTGCTTTGTCGCTGACTCCCGCGTTAGCGAGATAGCGCACGGAAACAGACGAAGAATATGCCTAACCCACCCACATACACATGTATATACATACAAGTCCACACACGCAAATATACATACCTATACATCTCAGCGTATACATATGTATACACACACAGACATACATGTATACCTATACATCTCAACGTATACATATGTATACACACACAGACATATACATGTATACACATGTACATAATACATACTGTCTGCCTTTATTCATTCCCTTCGCCACCCCGTCACATATGAAATAACAACCCCCTCCCCCCTCATGTGCGCGAGGTAGCGCTAGGAAAAGACGAAAAGGCCACATTCGTTCACACTCAGTCTCTAACTGTCATGTAATAATGCACCGAAACCACAGCTCCCTTTTCCACATGCAGGCCCCACAGACCTTTCCATGGTTTACCCCAGACGCTTCACATGCCCTGGTTCAATCCATTGACAGCACGTCGACCCCGGTATATATGTATATGTATATATATATATATATATATATATATATATATATATATATATATATATATATATATATATATATATATATGTTTATCTTTTCTCAGTTTTGTGGTACTTTTTTCGCGCTCACACTTACGCTTCACCCAAACTAAAACACCCATACAGTAACAATTACGGGAAAATGAGGATTGTACATGATGCTGTTAGACGGTAACTACTGATAGTAGGGTATTCAGATTTAAAGAGCTAGATTTGGGGGAATCTGGTTTCTCATGGGGATACATAGTCATGGAGACGAAAGATTAGCGTATGGACTTGTTAGTGTAGCGATTTGCATTTCTGACCGCGACGCTTTTGCGGACCGCCCAGGGTCGAATCCTGGTTGCAGTAGTCTGTCCACAGTCAATCCAGCTGTTCATCCACCCCTCGGGGTTGGTTGATCTACCCTTTGTTGATCTACTCCTTTGCAAATCATTCCATATTTTAGCAATCTTGTTGAAGAAAAACAACTTCGCCTCATTCGAGGTAAAACGTTTGCTCACGAACTTGTATCCATAAATACGAGTAAAATCTGATGAATCAAGTCTTAAGTAACTTGATAGATTAAGATTATCAAAGCCTTGTTAGTTTTGAATACTTGCATTAGATCACCTCTTAGTCTTCAATAAGAGATGTCAGAAAACCGTGTACATTGGAAAAATACAGGTTGAGGGACTTGGAAGTAATATCTGTCAAAGATGATCTTAGAATGTTCGATGAGTTGAATAATTATTTCAAAATGTTTTTCAAATTGGAAGTCACAACAGCCCTTACTCCAGTGAAATGGAATGGGGAGGAGGTCGTGGAAAACATTGAAGTATCTAGAAAACACATATACAGAATACTACAGGGTCTTAAACCTTTTGCTGAAGATGTTTGCAGATACAGTCGACAGACCACTTGAAGTGTCCTGGACGTCGCTGTAGAGAAGTTAGGCAGCCAAGGTAATAGGAAAGAGCAGACTTCACACCTGTCTTAAACCAGGGAAGATACCCCGAACTGCAGACCGGCATCCCTGATGATCGTCGTCTGTAAAGTACTAGTAAAGATCATCGTAAAGTCCACGTCAAGGCTGAGCATATCAGTGAAGCCTTCTAGAAATGGGTTGAGATTTCCAGTGGCGTGCCACAGGGATTTTTTCTGGGATCTTTACTTTTCCTAGATCGATGTAAACGACTGGCCAGAGGTATCGAACTTCCAGCTAAATATGCTTGTGGGTGATGGTCACAAAGAAATTGAAAAGCGAAGATTGCATCAACTAACATGGGGACAAAGACAAACTCCAAAGTTGGTCTGATACATGGTTGATGAAATTCAACCTGAGTACATGTAAAGTAATGAGGCTGGGTCACAGCGAAAGAAAAAAAAAAGTGATTGTTATCTAACTACAGGAACCTGTTTGAGAATCTTGGGGGATAGTCATCGTCCTAACCTCTTACCAGATTCTCACATTAGAACTGTAAAGGGAAAAAAACTGTGCCCGGCAAAGTTAGATTTCAGCATATATATGGATAAGGTGATATTCAGCATTAGGCCACAACTATGATATGCTTCCTAAGTATCGTCACCTGACCATAAGCAGCACAAAATGACAGGTTCAGAGGAGGGTATACAAAGATGGTACCATAATTAAAGAGTAGAGGCCTTACATTTGTCTACCATGAAAGAAAGAAGAGTTAGATGTGACCCTGATCACAACATTTCGAGTTTTTTAACCAGTTTGATAATGTCAGGGATTAAATCTTCGAAAGTTGTATAAACAACCATACGTCATAACATGACATTAATTAAGAAATATGGTGTTTGGCGACTGATGGCAACAATGGCTTTATCAGTGACATTGATAGGGGTGGGACGGCGGATTTTATATGTGGGGATTGGAGGTTATCTTCCTGGGATAGAGAGTCTTATCTACATAGGGGTTGATGTCATGGTTTCCTATTTTGACGCCTGGGAACAGGAAGGACTGTTGATATAACCGCCACCAGATTGTATATATATTTATTCTGTGTTAGTTTAGAGAAAGTTCAAGAGTTAGGGTCCCTCGTTGCAACATTCCCTCCCCATACAGTGCAGAAAGGTAAAACAGGAGATTATACACTGAGGCAAGATAAGAAACAGTGATCAGAAAGAGATATGAATTTAAGAAACTTAACGATTGTAATGAGAGGTTCGGAGTTAAGGCCTCATGTGTGTAACCACTTACCACATGTAACGGTGATGGAGATGCTTTACACACTCAAACCCCTCCCCCTGCACAACACCCAAACATATACATCCTTTCTATATACAGTCAGTCCCCATCTACGTACATCATGTCTGCAGCAGAACTCCGGCAGTTGCGAACGCTTTCGTTACTGTGTTTACACATCCGCTCGAAAAATCTTTGATAAGTGTTCTTGATATGTTTATGTTAGTTCCTTCAGATGAGGCCTTCGCTTCTAATTTGGTAACTTGGCACTGACTACCCTCAGTAAATACAAGCATGGCTAATAACAGGTTCCTTGACGGATGCAACAGGTATGTTCGCATTCGCATGGGCACAGCAGAGCGGCCACCCAATTTATTCTGTAAAAACCCGACTAGCGACGCTTGGGTGAACTTTGGTGTCAGTGATTACAAAATAATCATCTCATTGCATTAGTTGACTGTTTTGAGTCATAATATAGTGTTATACATTTGAAGAAATACATTCTTATCCGTAAGTGCATCGCATACAAAATTTGGTACGGAGCATATTGTGTTTATATGTCTGGAACCAGGATTTTAAACTTCTGTGCAGTAAATTATGACTTTACCTGGGTTTTCATGTTAACCATCCACAGTAAAGTGTGCTTGCTTGTGTCCAGTAAAATATCTTTACGTACAAACCATACAGAACAGTGAATGGGATGAGTCGATTAATAGGAAGAAGAAAAGAGAACCATATGAGTTATCAGAGATCAAACCTAATTACGGTAAAATTACCTTTTCGGACGTCTACTTGTTTTGAAGTTGAAATGTTTTTCCGATGGTTTTTGACGTGTTGTGCACGATTCTGACAGTCTTTTCTACAGTAGATCACTACCTTTTATCCTGTTTAGAAACATTGTGCTTGATGTAATGATATGGATGATCCATTCTTACTGAAGAAGATTGCCTGCCCACCACCGAGCCAGCTTAACCGCTGCATGGACTGGGGGTCAGGGTATATACCCTGCTCCGCCTCACGTAATGCTAACGGTAGGGATATATTTTTTTTTAATGAACATCTACCTCAGCTTTCTAGTCACACTTTCGGGATAAACGAGAACTGAAACAGTCCTGTACGGCGGCAGTTTCTGAAACCTCAGAAACACACCCCCAGCAAGCTTGCGGAAATAAACCTATAGGAGAAAATTCTATTGCTTCGGACCGAACGAAGGAACTCATGGTATTTATTTTCCACATGATGGAGATATGGCTAATTGTAATATAAAAGAAACTTTTCAGGGATCAAAATATGCTGGTATCGGATGACCTCGCCTTATTAAAGAATGAGATAAGGAAGTGCCGAATTTGCTTGACTAGGGAACTTAAAACTTCATGGAAGCAAGATCGATCGATGGTGGCTTTATTCATAGACATTGTTTCTGTCACTAGGAGTATTCTTTTATGAAAATTTCTTACAAAGACGAAGATTTTGATGAAATAATGTTCAAAAGTACTGTAATAGTTACCTACATCGATTCGTTAAACCAAAAGTTCTTAAACACAAAAGATTAGAACAGAGTCGCAAGCAACAGGTTATGATACATGGAAATCTTTGTAAGGTTTTGTCCCGCACCTGCTTACGAGAGAAACCACTTGCTGGAGTGACAGACATTGAGGACTGTGAGTCAGGTTCTCAGATGAGTAGATATGGTTCAGGTAATATTAGGAGAGACAGCGCAGTTGTGTGGGATCCACTTTAACCTACTGCCGACGAAGTTTCGGAACACCGTGTTAAGACCCCTGGAGGTTTTCAATAAGGAATGAGAAAGAGTCCTTCAAGCTGTACCAGCCCAGCCTGGTTGCAAAACATTTAGGAACTAGATACGAGATATCCCTAACTACTGAAGTAACATAGTCTTCAAATGCGGATGTAGACAGCCTCCCCGAAACCAGCGTGTACGTAAGATAAATTTCTTCGACAAAAAGCCGATTAGACACAACAACCTCGATAAATATGTGTGCACATAACCACTGTATTTAGTGACAGGAAGATGTATTCTTGTACCTCGGCAACAGAACACCCTCAGGATTTTTATTTTTTTTTTTTTTAGAAGAGTATTACACTATGAGTAAAGTGATATGTAGAAAAAGTGATTTATGTGTTAGGGAAATGCGTTAAATAGCCTAAAAGCGTACTTCAGCTTCACATGGTTGTAAGAAGTTGTAAAGTTATTTCTGGAAAGTGGCAGCGTTCCAAGCATAGACCATATTTCTGACAAGTGCGCATATGCACCGCATAGTTGTAGTTGCTTAAAGGTAAAAAAAAAAAAAAGAAAGCCAAACATTCTGGCTGATGAGGCGCAAAGGGAATATTGGTGAGAAATGTGCATATCATGGAAATAACATAGAATAACGTAGAAACATGTTGCAAAATGAAATTACTCCGCTACCAGCTTGTTTTTGACACACACTAGTGTCCGTCTTATGATATATTAGTTGGCAGAATTCGGAGACCAGTAAATGTAAATTGTAGAGAGAGCCAGTGCCACAGACGTACCCTCTTGGATGCCAGACGGTTAATGTGGTAGGACACGGCAGGGGATGAGGGCCTGTCGCCCGGAAAAGCGTTCTCTTCCGGGTCTTTTATTTGCCCTGTGTCAGTAGAGCTCAATTAGCTCTCTGAAATTATTAAACTAAAGGTTGTTTAGTTCTGCATGAAGCGTGAGGGAAGATGAACTGGATGATAGAGATCTAGTCCTTAGCATGATCAGAAGCCTATCGCTAGACTTGAAAACTTACAGAACACATCTTTTAAATGATGTAATAATTTCTCGTTAGACAAGACTGGAGTACGACATTCTTGCGATAGACAACACTGGAGTACGCCATTCTTGACCTGTGTTGCATGGTGCTCAGGGTGCATGGATAGTTTCTAGAATTTTTTGACGTGAGTGACGCAATGGACTTGTGCTCAGCAAATAGGCTTACGTGACCGAGAGCCAGTTGATGTGTTAGCAGACCAGGGATAGCAAGAGGAAATTATTGGGCGAGGCAGCTGACGCTGACACTGGTGCTACTTTACCAAAAGTACATTTGCGACCACAAGTCGCTCCTCATGACAGCCATCAGTTGCCTCCGCCAGGGATGTGCTTGTATCATAGCCCGGCTTCACGGTAATATTATTAATTGCTTGTCAAACCTAGTAGTAACGCATATCAAAGCATAATGTCTGATGTGTACGAATGTCTTCTGTGTCTTTTGGGAACTCACAGTGCCTTAGAATTTAATATGAATAGTGTCGCCTTAATCACCAGCGTGAGATGTAGCTGAAATCAAATAATCGTGAATGTTTTATGACGAGTGGGAGGATGTGAGGCGACGCAACAGGTGGGGTTGTCGTTGCGTGGGCAGCCTTACGGGCTCCACACTGTGGGACGCTCTGGTCGTCCCCTGGATATGCGTCTGACTTCTGTTGATTTCGTCTCATATTACGACTTTACTAACATTGCCATTTTGCCAGGATCAGTAGAAAACAGAAATAGTTTGCGGAGCTTCTCATTTAAAGACCGTCGGATCTCATTTCCAAGACCCCCCCTCCTCCGCTCTGAGGTCACTTAGCCTTGGGATAATAAAAGGAAAGGCGGATCTTATTTTCAGAAGCCCCCCATCTCTCTCCCTCCCAGCCTATGATTGAAGGAATATCGGATTTTCTCATTTTTAGGGGCCCCCAGACTCGGATTTCCCAAGGTTTCCCCCATTATTATGCCTCTGTTGGCAGCTGGTGGCTCAGAGTTTAGAACACTGACGAAGCCAGGTGCTGATTATCTAGAAAATGTATTCGTGCTTATTATTAGATACGTTTGTAGGATTTCTTAGAATAACATCCTCTTAGGGCAGAGTTTATTCTTGATTTGCATGTTAAAAGAATTCAGCTATTGTGTGTCTTCACGCTGAACTGCAGGACGACGTCACTTCTGACTCATTCGTTTCTTTACTCTTTAATGTCGCCTGGTGTTTGTACTTGCGGATTTCAAGAATGGCTACACCGTGACTGCGCATGCCTCAGCCTCGCGTTCATGTTTCACCGGCAGAACACATTGCAGCCTAATTTTAGCCTATCTAAAACTTACCATTACAAATAATCTAAGTTCATCGCATACTTCTCCACTGACGCTTGGTTCGACGCATGCGTGGTAGAGGTGTTCTCCAAGGATCTTGCACCTATGAAATTTCTGTGACAGGGATGGGCAGTGTATCGTGGTGGTGTGGTTTGGTGTGTGCGTGTGGTGGTGCTGCCGAGACGGCCTCCCCAGCCCGCGCTCTCTTCCGGGGAAAGGCCTGGTCGTCAGACGTAACTGGAAATTTGAGTGTAGGTGTCTGTTTCGGGAAAGTATAAGTTAGCCAAAAGGAACAGAACAGAATAGTTGAGAGAGAAAAAATGGAGACTGGTGATACTGATGCGGTAGCAACAAGAGCAGCTGTTCCTGCCCAATAAATTGGACACCTTTACTGATACACATTTAGACAGGTACTTGTGTCCACCAATGTAGACCAGGTGAACAGTAGCCAGTCATCGGTGGAGGAGCGTGGCGACCAGCCGGCAGCCTCACATGAGGTCCGTGATTCAGGTGGGCACCGGCGCGGTCTCGGCTAGAACCTCCGTATGTTCACTCGTCGGATCACCTTTATAAATAGACTGCTGCTGCCCGATGAGCGGGGGAAAAGAATATAACATAAAACGTTCTTGTGAGTAGCGTATTGAGAGTGTTACGGCTGATCAGAGGAAAACAGTATGTTGAAATTGAAGTGTAGTGTATGGTCCATAAGGTTACGAAGTTAGTGTGAGGAAAAGGTGAAACAGATTTGGTCATGGTAGTATTATGAAATTTGTTGTTTCCTTTTCGTTAAAAGGTTTCTGCATTGCTTGTGTTACATCGGTCCTGGTCATGGATGGGCACCATCTTGAGAATGTAAATGTAACACCCAGGGGTAAATTCAAGAATCATTCTGTTGGGTTTCCATCCCAAGCTAGGCTTCTTAAGTCTTTGGGACGGTGAGTTGCAAACATTCTTCAGCTGTGATGCATTAATATTGATGTTGTAGCTTTTACATCATGTGCAGTCGTGGTGGAAAGCATGTGCTGTCATTTGTGAAGGCAAACGTGTCGTAGATAAAAGTGGGTGCTAACTCAGAACTTTTTTTTTCATATATGAGCCGCATCGAGCAGCGCCACAAAAGACATCATCCCTCCTGAGCCATTTGTATAATTTTCAAAGCGTTCTCAGTCTTACAAAACGTACCTCTTTACAGTTTTACATATAGGGAAAAGAAATTTGTTCATTGTTAAGAAAGAAACTAAGTTTGCCGTGCTGCACTGAAAAAGGATCGAATGTCCTTCCTAAAAAACAGGAACTTTTGTCTTTATTCTGTATTTTTCTTTTTGTGTGTGTGTGTGTGTGTGTGTGTGTGTGTGTGTAAATTAAATGCCTGTGGACAAATATGTGGAGTGAGGAGGGTTGATCTTGCGGGAAATGGCGAATAGTTTAAAAGAAAAAGAATATATATATATATATATATATATATATATATATATATATATATATATATATATATATATATATATATATATATTTTCTTTTTTTTTATACTTTGTCGCTGTCTCCCGCGTTTGCGAGGTAGCGCAAGGAAACAGACGAAAGAAATGGCCCAACCCCCCCCATACACATGTATATACATACGTCCACACACGCAAATATACATACCTACACAGCTACCCCGGTATACCACATCGCTCCAATTCACTCTATTCCTTGCCCTCCTTTCACCCTCCTGCATGTTCAGGCCCCGATCACACAAAATCTTTTTCACTCCATCTTTCCACCTCCAATTTGGTCTCCCTCTTCTCCTCGTTCCCTCCACCTCCGACACATATATCCTCTTGGTCAATCTTTCCTCACTCATCCTCTCCATGTGCCCAAACCACTTCAAAACACCCTCTTCTGCTCTTTCAACCACGCTCTTTTTATTTCCACACATCTCTCTTACCCTTACGTTACTCACTCGATCAAACCACCTCACACCACACATTGTCCTCAAACATCTCATTTCCAGCACATCCATCCTCCTGCGCACAACTCTATCCATAGCTCACGCCTCGCAACCATACAACATTGTTGGAACCACTATTCCTTCAAACATACCCTCAGGCACCTCACCATGAGTCATACATACATTAAATAACCTTACCAACCAGTCAATAATACAGTCACCCCCTTTTTTAATAAATTCCTTGCATACCTTTCACCCTCCTGCATGATCAGGCCCCGAATATATATATATATATATATATATATATATATATATATATATATATATATATATATATATATATATATATATATTGGGAGGTGAGTTTGAATGGAGAAAAACTGGAGGAAGTAAAGTGTTTTAGATATCTGGGAGTGGATCTGGCAGCGGATGGAACCATGGAAGCGGAAGTGGATCATAGGGTGGGGAAGGGGGCGAAAATTCTGGGAGCCTTGAAGAATGTGTGGAAGTCGAGAACATTATCTCGGAAAGCAAAAATGGGTATGTTTGAAGGAATAGTAGTTCCAACAATGTTGTTTGGCAGCGAGGCGTAGGTATGTGGGCTACCTACACTCAAATTTCCAGGGATAGGGGAGAAAGAATACTTCCCACGTATTCCCTGCGTGTCGTAGAAAGCGACTAAAAGGGGAGGGAGCGAGGTCCTGGAAATCCTCCCCTCTTTTTTTTTTTTTTCTTTTTTAATTTTCCAAGAGAAGGAACAGAGAAGGGGGCCAGGTGAGGATATTCCCTGAGTCCCAGTCCTCTGTTCTTAACGCTACCTTGTTAACGCGGGAAATGGCGAATAGTTTGAAAAAAAGATTATATATATATATATATATATATATATATATATATATATATATATATATATATATATATATATATATATATTCTTTTCTTCTTTTAAACTATTCGCCATTTCCCGCGTTAGCGAGGTAGCGTTAGGAACAGAGGACTGGGCCTTTTTTGGAATATCCTCACCTGGCCCCCTCTGTTCCTTCTTTTAGAAAATTAAAAAAAAAAATAAGAGGGGAAGATTTCCAGCCCCCGCTCCCTCCCCTTTTAATCGCCTTCTACGACACGCAGGGAATACGTGGAAAGTATTCTTAATCCCCTATCCCCAGGGATAATATATATATATATATATATATATATATATATATATATATATATATATAAATTTTTTTTTTTTTTTTTTTTGCTGTCTCCCGCGTTTGCGAGGTAGCGCAAGGAAACAGACGAAAGAAATGGCCCAACCCACCCCCCAATACACATGCATATACATACGTCCACACACGCAAATATACATACCTACACAGCTTTCCATGGTTTACCCCAGACGCTTCACATGCCCTGATTCAATCCACCGACAGCACGTCAACCCCGATACACCACATCGATCCAATTCACTCTATTCCCTGCCCTCCTCTCACCCTCCTGCATGTTCAGGCCCCGATCACACAAAATCTCCTTCACTCCACCTTCCCACCTCCAATTTGGTCTCCCACCTCTCCTCGTTCCCTCCACCTCCGACACACACATCCTCTCGGTCAACCTTTCCTCACTCATTCCCTCCACGTGCCCAAACCACGTCAAAACACCCCCCTCCGCTCTCTCAACCACGCTCTTCTTATTTCCACACATCTCTCCCACCCTCACGTCACCCACTCAATCAAACCACCTCACACCACACACTGTCCTCAAACACCCCACCTCCAGCACATCCATCCTCCCGCGCACAACTCCATCCACAGCCCATGCCACGCAACCATACAACACTGCTGGAACCACTATTCCTTCAAACATACCCATTTTTGCTTTCCGAGATAATGTTCTCGACTTCCACACATTCTTCAAGGCTCCCAGGATTTTCGCCCCCTCCCCCACCCTATGATCCACTTCCACTTCCATGGTTCCATCCGCTGCCAGATCCACTCCCAGATATCTAAAGCACTTTACTTCCTCCAGTTTTACTCCATTCAAACTTACCTCCCAATTGACTTGACCCTCAACCCTACTGTACCTAATAACCTTGCTCTTATTCACATTTACTCTTAACTTTCTTCTTTCACACACTTTACCAAACTCAGTCACCAGCTTCTGCAGTTTCTCACATGAATCAGCCACCAGCGCTGTATCATCAGCGAACAACAACTGACTCACTTCCCAAGCTCTCTCATCCCCAACAGACTTCATACTAGCCCCTCTTTCCAAAACTCTTGCATTTATCTCCCTAACAACCCCATCCATAAACAAATTAAACAACCATATATATATATATATATATATATATATATATATATATATATATATATATATATATATATATATATATATATATGTATATATATATATATATATATATATATATATATATATATATATATATATATATATATATATATATATATATATGTATATATATATATATATATATATATATATATATATATATATATATATATATATATATATATATATATATAATGTGTGTGTGTGTGTGTGTAAATCATATTTTAACCCGTTGCGGTTTATTTATAAATAAGTAAATAAGGGTGTCTATAGTCATTGAAATACATATTTTTCTAGTGTTTTTTATTGACAGCTAAAAAGGCATGGGCAACTGAGGCCCTAACCAAGGTCATCTCAGTAAAGTTTTGTGGGACCTGGATGTGGAAAGGGAACTGTGGTTTCGGTGCATTATACATGACAACTAGAGTCTGAGTGTGAACGAATGTGGCCTTTGTTTTTTCCTACAGCTACCTCGCGCGCATGCGGGGGGAGGGGGCTGTCATTTCATGTGTGGCGGGGTGGCGACGGGAATGAGTAAAGGCAGCAAGTATGAATTATGTACATGTGTATATATGTATATGTCTGTGTATGTATATGTATGTATATGTTGAAATGTATAGGTATGTATATGTGCATGTGTGGACCTGTATGTATATACATGTGTATGTGGGTGGGTGGGTTTCCTTGCGCTACCTTGCTAACGCGAGAGACAGGGACAAAGTATAATAGAAAATAAATAAATAGATAAATAGATAAATATATATATATATATATATGTATATATATATATATATATATATATATATATATATATATATATATATATATATATAGCTTGAGGGTTGAGGGTCAAGTCAATTGGGAGGTAAGTTTGAATGGAGAAAAACTGGAGGAAGTGAAGTGTTTTAGATATCTGGGAGTGGATCTGTCAGCGGATGGAACCATGGAAGCGGAAGTGGATCATAGGGTGGGGGAGGGGGCGAAAATTTTGGGAGCCTTGAAAAATGTGTGGAAGTCGAGAACATTATCTCGGAAAGCAAAAATGGGTATGTTTGAAGGAATAGTGGTTCCAACAATGTTGTATGGTTGCGAGGCGTGGGCTATGGATAGAGTTGTGCGCAGGAGGATGGATGTGCTGGAAATGAGATGTTTGAGGACAATGTGTGGTGTGAGGTGGTTTGATCGAGTAAGTAACGTAAGGGTAAGAGAGATGTGTGGAAATAAAAAGAGCGTGGTTGAGAGAGCAGAAGAGGGTGTTTTGAAATGGTTTGGGCACATGGAGAGAATGAGTGAGGAAAGATTGACCAAGAGGATATATGTGTCGGAGGTGGAGGGAACGAGGAGAAGAGGGAGACCAAATTGGAGGTGGAAAGATGGAGTGAAAAAGATTTGTGTGATCGGGGCCTGAACATGCAGGAGGGTGTAAGGAGGGCATAATAAGTTATGTGGACCGATGTGGTAGGGACAGGGTTTCGTGCTGTCAGTGGAGTGAATCAAGGCATGTGAGGCGTCTGGGGTGGACCATGGAAAGCTGTGTAGGTAATGTATACACGTGTGTGGACATGTGTATGTACATGTGTATGGGGGGGGGGGGTTGGGCCATTTCTTTCGTCTGTTTCCTTGCGCTACCTCGCAGACGCGGGAGACAGCGACAGAGTATAAAAAAAAAAAAAAAAAAATATAGCTTGAGTCAGTTACCCAATTCATGGACGAACTGTAAGGATGGATGAACAGTTGCATTGATTGAGCCGACTGCCATAACCCGTATTCGAACCTATGCACTCGACCTGGGCTGCTCATGAACATGTCACGGTCAGAAACTTTAACTGTTACACCACGGAGGACCAAACTGATAATAAGGGTCACTCGATTTCTCGATGAAAAAAGTTTCTCATGTTTTTCTCTCGTTTGTAAAGCTGTTTATTTTCTAAACATTCGCGTTTTCTGTCTGACCTGTTAATGAAATTGTACGACAAGAATACGCAGAATTTACGCCTTACTCCATGACTCTGAAAAAGAAAAATTGTGCTTGAAGGAAATGTGTTTTGTTGAGTCACATCGGAATGTGATTATATGTTCTTGTTCAGCATGTGTTGGTACTTTATATTTTCGGCAATGCTGACATTGCCTTGGCTTGTCAGTGAGTGACGCATCGTTCGTGAGTAAGCTATTAAAAGATTTTGAATAATGTACTGATAGAATATATTGAGGATAAAATTATATGCAAATTTTATGGATTATAAGTATTTACTGTACATTTGCAGACGGCTAAGTAACCTCCTACTTGCCAAAATTGGTCGTCTGCTTTTTAATTTTTCCAAGTACGACAAAAAAAAAAAAAAAATAGGTGTCAGGGCATTATTGATTTATTTCAGTATATGATCTTAACGAGTAAAACGTTTTTGAATCATCCAGTTAAAAGGTAATATTCATTGTATGTCTCCATGAACATACAAAAATTGTTGTGAGGGGAGCTGGTTTTTGAACACATTGAGCGCTACAAATTAGTGTGTCGATCGTCTGACGCCAGAGCGCTAAGTCCACAGTGGTTATCTAATATAATAAGTGAATGACTGTTTGTTTGTCCTTTAGTCCGCAAAATAAGTAATGAAAAAGAAAATATTCAGAGACCTTTCTGACGAATTGACTAGCGTTATATCGATTTGACTTATTGACTAGCGTTATATTGTTGATTTGACTACAGCACCCTTTGCATAGAGAAAGCAACTGTGGGAGATGAAAATAACACTATAGCATTCTTTATTCATTTAAAATAGCAAGGATGGCATGGGTTATGCATTGTATGCCCTCTTACTTTCATCCAGCTGTACTGCCAGCGTCAGTCATAGTAAAACATACATTCTTGTCTACCCAAACAACAAGCCAAACATCACGCAAATGTCATTTACCATAAAACAACAGGTGTCGACCACCCTTACTATCATCAGTCAGACAGAGATAACAACAGATGCGCTACATTAATAGTACCAAACATATGAATAGAAATCATGGGAATACAAATGGCCAACACTAACTCAGTGTTGTTTTAAAGGTTTTCGGTATATTAAGCAAATCCGGTAGCATTACACATGCCATGCATATGATATGTGCATAACCAAATAACAGCATCTATTAAACTGTACCCAGAAGTTGCCAAAAAGTTAAACTTTGCCAATGGGCTGTCAGCATACTGAACACTAATGTCATTCTATAACAAACAAAACATTACTTTTCTACTTCAGCGGCTGGATACCAACTTTTTTATTTTTAAGAAATGAAATTTCACATACCACGTACCTTGTGGCCATGATTGTACCCTACCGCCACCGCTTCACACTACACCAACCTTCTACGCGATGTCAGTAATGTCAACAAACAGAAGACGCGACATAGTTTGCAGAGCCATCTACAGGGAACCACATTCATTAGTAGGGATTGTTTGGTGGCCATCAGAATAACTTCCTTCTATCTATACTCCTTTGAGGTTATCTTATTTACCAAAATGTTCTGCAGAATCATAAAAAATCACGGATTGAGGAATTTTATATTTCACTTTATAGTAATCGTGAAACTTGATCCAGTGAAGGGGAGACATACAATAATTTTTTATTATACAGTAATACACAATAATTTAACTTGGATGGTTGGTGGGTTTTCCTATATGGCTGCGGCTTGCAAATTAATCTGGCATTGTATTCAGGTACCAGTATCTAGGTTCTTGTGCTTAACATTTCATAGTTTGTCGTATTTTTACTTGAGAAAATGTACATAAAGTAATCAAATGTTAAAATATTTGTAGTAAGAAACTACGTGAAGTAGTCAAGCGTCTTCTAGTGTTTTTCAAGTACTTTAGATTTAAGTTGGAGCTTTTCCGCTTGACCTGCCACATATCAGTCAATGAGCCGAGGCTACTATCCCATATTGTCCCCGACGCTATTTGCCATGTAGTGGCGTGCAATTGGGGCTTCAAACACTGTCTTGAAATATATATATATATATATATATATATATATATATATATATATATATATATATATATATATATATATATATATATATATATATTTATACTATTCGCCATTTCCCGCGTTTGCGAGGTAGCGTTAAGAACAGAGGACTGGGCCTTGGAGGGAAAATCCTCACCTGGCCCCCTCTCTGTTCCTTCTTTTGGAAAATTAAAAAAAAAAAAAAGAAAATGAGAGGGGAGGATTTCCAGCCACCCGCTCCCTCCCCTTTTAGTCGCCTTCTACGACACGCAGGGAATACGTGGGAAGTATTCTTTCTCCCCTATCCCCAGGGATATATATATATATATATATATATATATATATATATATATATATATATATATATATATCGACCAACCCTGATGGGTGGATGAGCATTTGGGTTGACTGTGGACCGACTGCCGCAACCAGGATTCGAACATATGCGCTCGACCCTGGGCAGCCCGTAAATGCGTCACAGACAGGAACGCTAACCGATATATATATATATATATATATATATATATATATATATATATATATATAGCGGGAGCGCTATGGCTAAGCTATGATAGCCCCTAGGGGCTGTTAGAAATTTGTATGTTATGTGTGTGTGTGCGTGTGTGTGTGCTTTTATGAACAACTAAAATTAATCACAATCCAGTTCTTGTATCAGTTTCTGTAAAACTACTTTGAACATGATCATTGAGTGATTGGAACTACTTGAACAGCCCTACTACTTCACATGCTGGAACTACTTGAACAGCCCTCCTACTTCACGTGCTTCTACTTACCAATTCTGTTGTACACCACTCTAGCATGACTTCCCTGCAAGTAACCCCTTTTTACCCTCTCAGAGACACTCGTTGATGCTTAAGTAGTTGGCAATACTCTCTTCCTACTCTCAGTCCGTCCGAATGAATTTTGTTGCGAGTACTGGCAATACTTCTGAATGATGCAGCTTCATATAACATCCACTTCACCTGGGGTTCTGTTACGCTCATGACCTAATGAAGCTCATGGGCCCAGGAATGATGGCTTCACGCGAGGCTGGGGCTCCGGACTATAAATAGATGAGGTAGTTATGATAGTGTAGAATCCCTGGGTGAGGCTGTTGACCGATGTTGTAAATACGGGCCTTCTCTGGGAACCGGCGGAATGCTGTGTATAGTTTTTACCGCTTGCGCAGTCGGTCCTGCTCCACCCTTCCTTCTGGAGTCGATATGTATTGTACTAGATATCTAACCAGTGGTAGTTGGTTCTGAATTGGAATGCTTGAAAGTAGCCATACCATAACCAGAGAACGGTCATGTACGTCAGACTCGCTTCCATCCATGTCCCACCCTTTTCTGTCTTTCTCACCCCGCCCCCACCTCACAATATGTTCCAGCTTGTTCTGTCCACTATGCCTCTTGTTTTCGATTCAGACGACATACTAAGCTGGGAGGGACATAGTTAAACTATTACCAAATTACCTTTTAGTCTCCTCATTCTCCGTCGACTGAAGGTACTTGATCTTCGTAGATCTGTGATGTGTAATGCTTTCATTCTTCCTACACTTATCTCCGTGTCCCCCTACCGGTCTTTCTGATCCGCAACACAACAGAGGACATTAGATAACATACAGAGGGCAGGGAAGATCATCCTTGATCCCTCTGACACCACGCGTCAAGAGGCGCTTGACCCACCCGACAATCTTCACCCATCACCTGGGTTTTGTCCAGCACTTCGAGGATAAGCTACTGCACCGTTCTGACCCCCGTCACCTCATACCACTGTACAGTGTGGCATCACATGTATTGAACCCCTGCGAAGTTGTATAGGCTGCGACAAGATTAATACCTTGCCAACCACAGTGAACGTCGTGTGGTAGACTGTGTTTTAGCTTTCACCAAAACATTTTGCTTGTGTAAAGACCATTTGACACACTTCTTTTCCTCTACTACTGCTACTACACGCACCCGCATACACACACATTGTTTTGGAAGGTTCTGCGAAATTTGCAATGAAGGGAGTATGGGTGCCTTTTGCTGCAACTAGAGACAATGGCTGAACAAAATTGAGAAGTGTGGTGCAGTAAAAGATGGAAATACAAGAGATGAGGGAGTTACTGTGAAAGCGGGATTGCAGCCAGGTAACATTTAAGAGGTGAAGGAGAGCAGTGCATATAGCAAGGTAAAGGAAAAGGAAAATAAAGAAACTTTGGAAATGATAAGTGGACAAGAATAAAAGATAATCCAAAACTCCGTAGATTCATCATGATTACATTGTTAGTGGAAAGGCATGAGCTGCAGACGATGATGTGTGGATATGCAAGGAGGTGAATGACTGTTTCAGAGGGATTTTAACTCTGGGAGAAACTACAGGCCCAGCACCAGTGAGAAGCAATAGGAAGGAAGACGTGGAAAGCATTGACGTTTCTATTAAAGACGTCAACAGACAACACAAGGCCCTTGATCCATATAAGGCTCATGATCATGTTTCTTTACATATGCTGAAGAAGTGTGTGAAGATGCGTGACACCCTACTGAAAAAGGTTCATCATGTCGCTAGAGGAACGTAATGAGCTAAGGGATTAGAAGAGGGCAAATTTCATACGTGCTTTAAGAAGAGACCAGGTAGTTGCCCTAGACTACAGGCGAAGAAGTTGCCTTGCACTACAGACCTGTCTCTTTAATGAGTGTGATATGTTGACCGGAAGGACACTCAAAAGCAAACGGAATACCACCTGCAAAGGAGAACTTGACTGAGAGACGATATGGATTCCTGGAAAAGGACGTCTGGCATGACAACCTCGTAGACCTCTAAGAAAATGAGCTCTTTTTAAACGAAAGGGAAGTCTGAATGGCTTGTGTGTATCTGAATTTCCATGAAAGATTTGACTTTGTACCTCTTAGGAGGCTGGTAAAGAAGTTGGATCATCAGGCTGTGGAATAAGGGAGGGAGGCTCCTTCCATGGGTTAAGGTCATGAGTAGTGTGGCACTGGGCTCGTTTCTGGAACCATTGCTCTACTTGATCCATGGAAAGACTCGCCAGAATGAGTGGATCCGTACCTCTGTCTGCGGATGATGCCTATGTCATGAGGGATTGCATCTGTTTACAAGGGGACCTAGTCATACTCTAATGTTGGTCTGATGCATGGTTGAACAAATTTAACCTTAGGAGATAGAAATTAATTACAGTGGTAAACAGTGAATAAAAAGCTTTGATATGAGTATTATTCAGCACGAAATAAGCTTGTAGGTATCTGTGAGTGAGAGGCCGTGGGAGCCGACTCTGCCTGCACATCACCTGTCGCTAGAGCCTCTTGAAAGAATTGTACAGGTGACACACTTGGTAAATATTAGAATCACCCTCACTTGTGTGGCAAAGGAAATGTTCAGCAAACTGTTCACAATGTATATTAGGTCAGTACTGGAATATGCTAAGTTTAGTGACCAGACTTAAAAACAAATAGGAGGGCAACAAACACAAGGATAAAATCAAGAGAGATGAGTTACAAGTAGGAGGTTAAAGGAAGGCAACAAAGATAGTGCCAGAATCAAGACAGATGACTTACAGTGGGAGGTGAAAGACCATAAGTTTGTCAAACATGAAAGAAGGAAGAGTTAGGTGTGACTTTATCACGAACTTTCATATTTAAATTAGTTTAACGACGTCATCGGCGAACATTTCTGCAAGAAAAAAATTACTAGTTTAGAGCAGCCAGAGGCCATAGTATGAAATTAAGTAAAAAAAAAAAAAGGAAACTATGTTAAGTTTTATATAGTATCAGAGCAATATACGGATGGAATATAGTAATGGAATTGTGAATGTTGATATACCCCCCCCCCCCCCCCAATACGGAACTCCCTCCCGGTACCTTACAAATAGGTAATTGTGATAGATGAATACACACAAGATGGCAAGAAATATGGGCATAATGTGTTTTGTCTAACAGTTGATATGCTGAGGAATACCTCAGTAGATTATTTGGTAGTTGAAGATCACAGTGTGTTCTCGGTATACCAGAATGTTGGTGTCCTTATCGAACTATGGTCTAGATACGTTTCTGGTGTTTCTGTGGACATTAACCTACTCGTGAATTGGGAAAGGGAAAGTTACTCCTTTTTAGCGTGTACTGGGAATTTTATAACCCGTGTTCTCTGGTGGGATTTGATTATCAATCTGAAAAACTAGCAACCACCATGGGTGAAAAGGTTACTTAACTGCTAATTATCCAACGATATCAACCAATCCCCCTCTCCTCCGTGAAATGATATATATATATATATATATATATATATATATATATATATATATATATATATATATATGTGTGTGTGTGTGTAATGTCGAATCTTAGTGTCGCATGTCTGAGGAAACGGAGTTTCATATGTTGGTATATATAAGCTTCAAATAAAGAGAGCTTTTATTCAGTAATTTGCATGCAAGGAGCACATTTAAACGCAATATTGCCTTTCATATGTTTGTGGAACTGCCTTAGGATAGGAGTGGACGTTTAACGACTACATTACCCAAAGCAGACGACCTAGTTGGTGCTCTGAGTGTCACACATAACAACAAATACGTCTCCCAAATCGGCAATATGAAGTCTAGCCTTATTTCCACGCTCTTTATGACAGAATTTATGTAAACAAATGTTTGAAATCGCATTACCTCGCCACATTTCCCATCCGGTGAAAGGATGGTATTCAAGGAAGATATGCATTTCTCGTAAAGATTACATGCCTGAGCTACGATGATTTGAGTATTCCGATGGTATTACCAGAGACACTGACGGTCGGTCCTCTCTCTACTTTTTGGATTCATATGGTAATGAAGCGACTTTTCACGTTAGATTGTAAAAGCTCTACGAACAGCGGATGTTAGCTGCATGAGCAGTAGTTGTGTGTGCCTGCCCACATCTTGGGCAACACGCAGAGAAACCCTCAGACCCAGAGAGAGAGAGAGAGCTTGGAGAACAAAGATCACTTGATTGGCTCTCCAAAGGGATTTCTTATGTAGCCCAGAGAATAGTTTTAAGTTGACTTAGACCATTAGGGTGTACTCACGAGTAAAATATGTTAACTTTAAAATAAAACAGTGGAATACGGTAACTTTATAAGCAAACATTCAGGTCTGCAATTTTATCGAATATAAAACTCGAATATTTGAGTGTTCTGTATTACCATACCATATTGATATATTTCCCTCCTGGACTTCTCTGATTACTTTGTTTTACACTACATAAGCGCCTCATATCTCTCGTCAATCTTAATTCCTACTATACTGCGCAAATCATGTGGTTCCTCTGGTTTTTTTTTCCCATTCAAACGCTTGGATTTCACAACCATACATCATAAACTCTTCATACTTATACATTTTCCCATTTTCTAGGGACTTAGTAAACCCTTGATATTTTTATGTCCGTCCATGACTCTGCTGACTGAACTACAACTTATTTTTCCTCACCTTGTTTATTGATCTCCCAACACTCTCAGTAACAATCGTCGTACCTCTTCCATTGTAATCATCGAACAGACCCCACCATTCTGTCCAATCTTTCCCCTGATTTGGCTAACAGCACGGCATCATCTGCATACAACAGCTGCGGCAGCTTCCACTTCCACTCTGTTTCTTTATGTTTATCAGACGGCAGTCATTCCCACTTTGCTCTCGTCTCCTGCAGCGCCCCATCCATTTATAACGCTACATAACCATGGTGACATCACACACCCTTGCCTCACTCCCACATTTACTTCAGGTCAGTCACTCATGCCGCCACTGACTCTCACACGCGCACCACTTCACTCGTAAAGCTCTTTATCAGTGCCATGCACGCCATGTAGTCAGAGCTTGACAGAGTGCTTACCCGTATCATATGTCTCTTCTGAGTCCACAAAATCTGCAGGCATGCAACTTGTTTTCTCATATTTTCTCCATAAGTTGTCCCAGTGCAAAAAGTCAGGTCTAAACCCACCTTGTTCTTCACCAACATTAGGTTCACTTGTTCTTTTAACACAATCACTCACCATTTTATTATACACCTTGCTGGTTATTGACATACACCATGCTAATTATCCTACCATACATCTTGCTAATTATCCTATCATACATCTTACTAATTATCCTACTATACATCTTGCTAATTATTCTACCATACACCTTGCTAATTAAGCTGAGGAGACTTATTCCTTAGTGGAACAGTTATTACCTTCTTCCAGCCAGCCAGCGGGCATATGACCACTTTTCCATGCTCCTGTTTTCGCTTTCCAGATCCACCACACAAAAGTGTGGCTTCCATTCTTCACATCTCTCACCACCCCAGTCTATACCCCAAGCTATATTGCTCGTGTTACTTTTTTCCATTCCCCCTCCCCCATACACCACTCTCTCTCTCTCTCTCTCTCTCTCTCTCTCTCTCTCTCTCTCTCTCTCTCTCTCTCTCTCTCTCTCTCTCTCTCTCTCTCTCTCCTGAACAAATATACACGCGTCTTTTTACTATCAATCATTTTCAAGTACTCCCACCTCATAAAAGCTTCATTCTTGCACCTAGCATAGTCCCAAACTTTCACTTCTGACACATACTTTTCTACTATTACCCTTCTTTCAGAATAGCTTGTTATTCTCTTTATTGAATTCTGTTCCATATTTCTCTTGAGATCTTCATGTTTTATTTATCCTTTCAACTCCGGTGCAGGTCTTTATAGTATATTTGTTCTCCATTCATCACTATTTCCTGACAGATTCAGCTCCTACGAAATCATTTTTTCCACCAGTTTTATCATATCTTCATTCCACTATGTTTTCCTTCCACAGCCTCTGTATGACGCAGCACACACCTCCCTGACACTTCAGTAATGCAGTCTTAAACTGTCACACACATCTCTTTACATTTTAGACAAGATCACTTTTTCATCATTTTGGAACTTACCTTTAAGTACATTTTCGTTTCGAAAGGGAAACTTCTGAATATGATATTTGATAACTTTCGTAACCACAACTTTCTTAACCATAGTTTCTTAAATACGCGACAAAGAGAAGGTTGTAATGACTTAAGAATACTGTTTTGAAACGGAACAGATGCTTGATCGAGTCAATGTAATGCCTTTTATTGGTGAGATGTGTTAACGCGAAGTTTTACTGATTTGTTTCTATAGAAAATATAGAAAATAGAATAAAAGGTGATCACGGGATCCTCTCAGAATGTTAGAGGAAACAAATCTCTCATTTCATTGAATATTTCTACATTGTGATTTGCATATGTTGTTGCCCTGTTTCCAAGTGTGTCACTCTATCCATATGTGGCCTTCATAGTGGCCATATTACAACAGCAGCAGAATTTAAAAATAGCGGCAGCATAATTTAAGCATAACGGCAATAGCATTTTAAGCATAGTGACAGCATGATTTAAACTTAAGCAGAATTTAAGCATAATTAGCAGAATTTAAGCATAACGGAAGCAGAATTTAAGCATAACGAGCAGAATTTAAACCGGCAATAGAATTTAAGTGTAACGGCAGCAGATTTTAATTAGAACGGCAGCAGAATTTAAGCATAACGGCAGCAGAATTTAAGCATAACGGCAGCAGAGTTTAAGCATAACAGCAGCAGAATTGAAGTGTAACAGGAGCATGGGTTCGCATGACACTTATTTTCTTTAGCTTTACAATGTAGGTTTATTGCACATCTACCTCTTAGTATATTATTATTATTATTATTATTATTATTATTATTATTATTATTATTATTATTATCAATATTATTATTACTGAAGGTAGTAGTGTACATAATTATGTTGGCAGCCTTACCCCGTCACAAACACACCACCCTTGTACATCCGTAATTCTCCCTCAGTGGGATCCAAATTCCCCATACACTATTCTTGGCAAAACTTGTTTGGGCTTTTATTAGCATTAGAAGCGCATGAATCATCCAGCAGGTATGAGGAAGGGAATCACTTTGAAGGAGCATGAAAGATTCGTTCATTAAGATATATCGTCTGTTGATAACTGTACCAACCAACCTCTCTCTCTCTCTCTCTCTCTCTCTCTCTCTCTCTCTCTCTCTCTCTCTCTCTCTCTCTCTCTCTCTCTCTCTCTATCTATCTATCTATCTATCTATCTATCTATATATATATATATATATATATATATATATATATATATATATTATATTGAATGCTTATTTTAGTCTTTTCATACTCATGTAATGCCATGAATATTATTCACGGACCTTTCTCTGTATATATATATATATATATATATATATATATATATATATATATATATATATATATATATATATATATATTTACTGTAACCAGACTTGTGTTCATGAGCGTTATAGTGAAAGGTGAATGAATAATTCCGATAAGTTGTGTCAGGTAAATTCTCCTGTATGTTGAGATCATAACCAAACTTGGTCGACGAAGGGGGAAGGAAAGGCGCCTCTCTGCTGGGAGGAGGGGCCTGGAGAGCCAGCGAGAGGGTGTTGGAGGCAAGTGAGGGGAGATGAGGGGGCTGGAGCAGGGGATCTGGGGCAGGTGAGGGGGCGAAGTCAGCTCCGTGCCGGGGTTCGGGAGCTGTGGACGGGTCTGTAGCCTAGCTGTGCTCCATCGTCGACTTGACCACTCGACTTTCCTCGACCAGCGACCGCTTATCGACAAACGCTCGACCGTCTCATGCCTTTAGGATAGAAAAGAATATTTAGCATGTGACGTGTGATAGTATATAGTAGAAAATTGTGTTGAGTGCTGTATTTTCTTGGACGAGTGATTCAACGTTACATCACTGGTGAGTACGTTTTCGTCGGTGTTTGTGTAGGACATGAAACAAAATGGCTTTCGAAAGTTGATATGACTTTTAGGAAGGAGATTATGGTTGTGTTGACTGTGAAGGTTACGTAGCCGGCTCTGGGAACTAGTGAGAGTTGGTACTCATTAAATGAGATGCGTGTTATGTGGAAAACTGCATTCTTACCTGATGTTGAGAACAAATGTTAAATGTTCTTTTGAATTTTAGCTTATTCCATATCTTTGTAAACTGGGAATTGCCGGCACAGATTAAAGTGTATTTAGTTGGAGACAGAAATATAATGCCAAGAAAGTTAGGTGGTGTGAGTGTATTGATAACGTTGTGCAGAGAGCTACCTTGAGTAGGTGTTGGCAGTGGGAGGCGGGTGTGGCTGATGCGCTGATGGAGCCCTGCCTGGTAGGTGGGGTGGCCAAGATATTCTCGGCCTTGACGTAATTTCTAGGGTATTTCAGTTAGTCACCAGATATTTAATATCAAATATATGGTAGAGAAGTAGTTGTCGATTTCACGGTGTGTTTAGTGGGTGCATACCCTTGATAGGTAACTTAAATTTGTGTGGGGTGTGTAACCTTTGAGAGAAATCACTGGATATTTATTATGCGAAGAGTATTGGAGGCCAATTGTCAGGAGAGGGGTCTTGAGAAGTTCTCAAAATAGGGGTTGGAATGGACTTGTGCAGGTTGAAAAGTACGAGGAAGGTGATGTCATCGAGGTCTCGGAGGTCGGAGGGAACATGTTCCCATCCACCGCTCATCGCCTGCATCCCGACTCGCACTTAGTATTCTGCATGTTAGATGATTCTGGACACTTAACGTAATTATGACTCGTGTAACGTCATGCTGAACGCGTGGTATTCTTTATCGTTGATCTCACTGCAAGAGTCTAGTAAGTACAGGACTGCAGCATTTTTAGGGGGACAATAAATTCGCAGTGGTAACAGCATAACGTTTACTTAATAGGTTACGATAGTTTCTGCATACGAGATATCAGTCATAAAGTCTTCATTTGTAAAATCTTCAAAGGTTACGGTTATGGGATTTTCAGTTGAATTCATTTTTCATAAGCATCCAACTGTTCTCTTTTTGCGGAAACTTGTATTTCTTTCGTTAAACCAAAATTTCCCTTCGTGGAAACATGCATTGGTACATCCCATCCCAAAGACGAGTGACCGTTCTAACCTTTCCATGTATCGTCCTGTCGCTATGACTCGTACTATTTCCAAAGTCTTTGAATCCTCCTCAACTCTCATGTCCTCAAACATCTGGAATCCTCCAGTCTCTTCTCTGATCAGCCTGGCTTCCGTGATACAAGAGCCATTGGTGATATCCTTTTCTATCTTATTAATATCCGGTCATCAACTCAAAGATTTTGGAAAATCGCATGTTGTCACCGTTGATACATCGAAAGCTGACTGAATATGGCCTCGGGGTCTCATCTCTAGGTTGCCCTCTCTTAGCCTCACTCCCTCACTTTACCGAACAGATCTGGCTGATTTGCCTCCTAGTTGTTGATGGATTGACCTGTTTCCTTTTCCATGTCCGCAGCGGTCTCCTGCAGTGCCCTATCCTGTCTTGTACACTCTTCCTCATTTTTTATCAACAACATTCTCTCGTCAGTACACAAATAACATGATGCACCCATATGCTGACTAGTTAATACTGCATTCTACTTCCTTCAAATCGGCTCTACCCTTTCTCCTTTGGTCTGCATATTGTCTCAGCACAGCTTCCAGTCTATAAACTCAGACTTGAACAGGATGTCTCAGTGGGTTATACTAATGCTGGTTTAATTAAATGTTTACTAAACCGAGTTTGTGGTCATCCATCTCTCCAACACCCCTCACAACTTTTTCTCCAGTGATGGATCTGTTTATCCGCTACTTAACACAACGTACTAGATATGACTGTAAAATCTACCTTACAAATCTTCCATTACGCAAATAGGTAAGTCTGCCTTTATTAAACTGGAAGTCTTGGTTATATACCGAAGTTATTTTTCTGATGAACTGCTGCTTCATTTATAGAAAGGGTTGATCCGACCCCTTTTATCTAGGGTGGTTTTATCTCCACATGCTAGACAATTGAGTCTAAAACTCTCTAAGGCTAAACCCACAACTTAACCCACTCTCCCTACGCCTCGAAGCTTTGGAACTTTAGCTCCCATAAATTTTCTAACAGCTATGACCTGGCCCTTTTTAAACGAGGGGGTTATCCTCTTTAAAATTCTGAAGACAGTTTTTCTTCTTTCTTCCTCCGTATATTTCAATTAAGACTGGGCCTTGATGTTGGCTTTAGTTGATCGAACTTCTAGCTGGAAAGTGGATTCTTATGGGAACACTAAAATCCACGCTGTTACACTTAGCACGTTTGTCGTATATACTGCTGGGCTCACAAATCAGACACTTCGGTTTCTTCAAAATCCGCGGTTAGAGCTGGTGTAATTTTGTTTGATTTTAATTCCACCCAAAATTTTTGTTAATGACATTGTTATTCAAATTTTGGTTTTCTAAACTATTTGTGCTTGCATTTTGTGGTTTACAACTAAATTGTTCATTTGAGTAATATAGATTTCAGAGGGTCTTTTTAATTGTAGTTTTGATTAAAGTCTTACTGATAGTGTTGTTGTACTAGGAGGCAACATTAAAAGTACTGTTTTTAGTACCTGTCTTACATTAACTTAGGAGAATTGGGCAATATCCCGTGGTGTATATACATTTGTCTGTCCATCGACCTATTCGTCGCACCATCGGGACACGTAAAAACGCTAAAAGTCTAGTGTGTGTCTTTTAACCTCCGTGTGGCCGAGGCAGCCAGACGCCCTACCCAGGGTTCGAAGCTTTGGTGTATAAGCATTTGTCGATCCATCGATTTATATATATGTATATGTGTGTGTGTGTGTGTGTGTGTGTGTGTGGATCTGGTGTTTGCTTTGACGAATGTGTGTAAGAAATTCTGAGGTAAACAGAATGGTTTATATGTGGCACTTACGGATCTGGACAAATCGTATGATAAGGCTAATAGAGAGGTTTCTGTCAAGAGTACAAGGCATGTGTACGAGTAGGAAGAGAGAATTTGGTCTGCGGTGGGGGCGTATGTTACCATGGCTGTTTAGCTTGTTTATGGATGGGTTAGTGAGGGGAGGAAATTGTTAGGGTCTTGGAGAGAGTGGCGTGTATGCAGCTGATAGAGGGTGGGGGAGATCTTGGATATGAGTCAGTTGTTTTTTTGCTGATGACAGGGCACTGGTGACAGATTCGAGTTAGAAACTGCAGAAGTTAGTGAATGAGTTTGCGTGAGTGTGAGAAAGGAGGAAGTTGACAGTAAATGTGAAGCAAAGCATGATTATTGGGTTTAACATGGTAGAGACAGATCAGTTGGGATGTAACTTTGAATGTAGAAAATAAAGAAGTGTAGTGTTTCAGATACCAAGGAGTGGACATGGCAACAATTGAAACCATGGAAGCAGAAGTGAGTCGTTGGATGGGTGAAGAGACAGTTTCTTGGAACACTGATATGTAGAAAGGGAGATCCTTATCTGGCAGGGTGAAAATGTAATTATTGCCTTCATCCATTCCCGTTGCCACCCTGCCACACATGAAATAACACGTCTCCCCCCTCCAGCGAGGAAAGAAAAAAAGGCCACATTCGTTTGCGCTGAGTCTCTAGCTGTCATGTTTAATGCACCGAAACCACAACTCCCTTTCCGCATCAAGGCCCCACAGACCTTTCCTTGGTTTACCCCAGACGCTTCACATGCCCTGGTTCAATCCATTGACAGCACGTTGACCACGGTATATCACATCGTTCCAATTCACTCTATTCCTTGCACGCCTTTCACCCTCCTGTATGTCTTGGCCCCGACCGCTCAAAATCTTTTTTACTCCATTCTTCCACCTCCAGTTTGGTCTCCCTCTTCTCCTCGTTCCCTCCACCTCTGACACATATATCCTCTTAGTCTTTCCTCACTCATTCTCTTCTTGTGTCCATTTCAACACACCCTCTTCTGCTCTCTCAACCACACTCTTTTTATTACCACACATCTCTCTTACCTTTTCCTTACTTACTCGAACAAACCAACTCACACCATACACTCGCCTCAAACATTCCCTTTCCAACACATCCACCCTCTTCCGCACAACTCTATCTATAGTCCATGCCTCACAACCATATAACATTGTTGGGACCACTATTCCTTCAAACATACCCATTTCTGCTCTCCGAGATAACATTCTCGCCTTCCACACATTCTTCACTGCTCCTAGAACCTTCGCCCCTCCCCCACCCTATGACTCACTTCCGCTTCCATGGTTCCATCCGCTGCTAAGCCCACTCCCAGATATCTAAAACACTTCACTTCCTCCAGTTTTTCTCCATTTAAACTTGCCTCTCAATTGACTTGTCCCTCAACCCTACTGAACCTAATAGCCTTGCTCTTTTTCACATTTCCTCTCAACTTTCTTCTTTCACACACTTTACCAAACTCAGTCACCAACTTCTGCAGTTTCTCCCCCGAATCAGTCACCAGCGCTGTATCATCAGCGAACAACAACTGACTGACTACCCGAGCCCTCTCATCCACAACAGACTGTATACTTGCCCCCCCCCCCCTCTCTCTCTCTCTCTCTCTCTCTCTCTCTCTCTCTCTCTCCCCCCAAAACTCTTGCATTCACCTCCCTAACCACCCCATCCATAAACAAATTAAACAATCATGGAGACATCACGCACCCCTGCTGCAAACCGGCATTCACTGGAAACCAATCACTTTCCTCTCTTCCTACTTATACACATGCCTTACGTCCTTGGTAAAAACTTTTCTCTGCTTCTGGCAACTTACCTCCCACACCATATACTCTTAAAACCTTCCGCAAAGTATCTCTATCAATCCTATCATATGCCTTTTCCAGACCCATTAATGCTACATACAAATCCATCTGTTTTTTAAGTATTTCTCACATACATTCTTTAAAGCAAACATCAGATCCACACATCCTTTACCACTTCTGACACCACACTGCTCTTCTTCAATCTGATGCTCTATACATGCCTTTACCCTCTCAGTCAATACCTTCAAATATAATTTCCCAGGAATACTCAACAAACTTATGCCTCTGTAATTTGAACACTCACCTTTATCCCCTTTACCTTTGTAAAATGGCGCTATGCATGCATTCCGCCAGTCCTCAGGCATTTCATCACGATCCATACATACGTCGAATATCCATACCAACCAATCATCAACACAGTCACCCCCCTTTTTTTAATAAATATCTCTGCAGTACCATCCAAACCCACCACCTTGCCGGTTTTCATCTTTCGCAAAGCTTTCACTACCTCTTCTCTGTTTACCAAACCATTCTCCCTGACCCTCTCACTTCGCATACCACCCCGACCAAAACACCCTATATATATATATATATATATATATATATATATATATATATATATATATATATATATATATATATATATATTATTATATTATTTTGCTTTGTCGCTGTCTCCCGCGTTTGCGAGGTAGCGCAAGGAAACAGACGAAAGAAATGGCCCATCCCACCCCCATACACAATGTATATACATACACGTCCACACACGCAAATATACATACCTATACATCTCAATGTACACATATATATACACACACAGACACATACATATATACCCATGCACACAATTCACACTGTCTGCCTTTATTCATTCCCATCGCCACCTCGCCACACATGGAATACCATCCCCCTCCCCCTCATGTGTGCGAGGTAGCACTAGGAAAAGACAACAAAGGCCCCATTCGTTCACACTCAGTCTCTAGCTGTCATGCAATAATGCCCGAAACCACAGCTCCCTTTCCACATCCAGGCCCCACACAACTTTCCATGGTTTACCCCAGACGCTTCACATGCCCTGATTCAATCCACTGACAGCACGTCAACCCCGGTATACCACATCGATCCAATTCACTCTATTCCTTGCCCTCCTTTCACCCTCCTGCATGTTCAGGCCCCGATCACACAAAATCTTTTTCACTCCATCTTTCCACCTCCAGTTTGGTCTCCCACTTCTCCTCGTTCCCTCCACCTCTGACACATATATCCTCTTGGTCAATCTTTCCTCACTCATTCTCTCCATGTGCCCAAACCATTTCAAAACACCCTCTTCTGCTCTCTCAACCACGCTCTTTTTATTTCCACACATCTCTCTTACCCTTACATTACTTACTCGATCAAACCACCTCACACCACACATTGTCCTCAAACATCTCATTTCCAGCACATCCATCCTCCTGCGCACAACTCTATCCATAGCCCACGCCTCGCAACCATACAACATTGTTAGAACCACTATTCCTTCAAACATACCCATTTTTGCTTTCCGAGATAATGATCTCGACTTCCACACACACACACACACACACACATATATATATATATATATATATATATATATATATATATATATATATATATATATATATATATATATACCGGCATCTGTGTCATTAGTAATATATGAAATCATATTAAAATCGATATAAACAAGTATTTTCTCTTATCCTGCAGAACTTCCAATAATAGAGGCGAAGCCAGTCATGCCGGTAGTGCAGCAGCATACGAGGGAGGAGAGCCATGTCTCCAGCAGCACCTCATCCACCACAGTATTCCAGAAGAGCAGTGTCGTGGAGACCAGCCATGTCACCAAGGTTGTCTCCTCAGATGGCACCCCAGACCAGAAAATGCACAGTATGGCCTCCACCTCTACCTCTCACGTGAAGAAGGCCACAGGACAGCCAACTGTAGAGGTAATGATGTTATGCTTGATCGCTGTTTTCCGAATCAGCGAGGTAGCGCCAGGAAACAGACGAAGAATGACCCATCCACATATATACAGATAAACGCCCATACACGTACATATACATACTTATACATATCAATGTATACACATATATATACACATACGTATATATATATATATATATATATATATATATATATATATATTTTTTTTTATTATTTATTATACTTTGTCGCTGTCTCCCGCGTTTGCGAGGTAGCGCAAGGAAACAGACGAAAGAAATTGCCCAACCCCCCCCCCATACACATGTATATACATACGTCCACACACGCAAATATACATACCTACACAGCTTTCCATGGTTTACCCCAGACGCTTCACATGCCTTGCTTCAATCCACTGACAGCACGTCAACCCCGGTATACCACATCGCTCCAATTCACTCTATTCCTTGCCCTCCTTTCACCCTCCTGCATGTTCAGGCCCCGATCACACAAAATCTTTTTCACTCCATCTTTCCACCTCCAATTTGGTCTCCCTCTTCTCCTTGTTCCCTCCACCTCCGACACATATATCCTCTTGGTCAATCTTTCCTCACTCATCCTCTCCATGTGCCCAAACCACTTCAAAACACCCTCTTCTGCTCTCTCAACCACGCTCTTTTTATTTCCACACATCTCTCTTACCCTTACGTTACTCACTCGATCAAACCACCTCACACCACACATTGTCCTCAAACATCTCATTTCCAGCACATCCATCCTCCTGCGCACAACTCTATCCATAGCCCACGCCTCGCAACCATACAACATTGTTGGAACTACTATTCCTTCAAACATACCCATTTTTGCTTTCCGAGATAATGTTCTCGACTTCCACACATTCTTCAAGGCCCCCAGGATTTTCGCCCCCTCCCCCACCCTATGATCCACTTCCGCTTCCATGGTTCCATCCGCTGCCAGATCCACTCCCAGATATCTAAAACACTTCACTTCCTCCAGTTTTTCTCCATTCAAACTCACCTCCCAATTGACTTGACCCTCAACCCTACTGTACCTAATAACCTTGCTCTTATTCACATTTACTCTTAACTTTCTTCTTCCACACACTTTTCCAAACTCAGTCACCAGCTAGTTTCTCACATGAATCAGCCACCAGCGCTGTATCATCAGCGAACAACAACTGACCCACTTCCCAAGCTCTCTCATCCCCAACAGACTTCATACTTGCCCCTCTTTCCAAAACTCTTGCATTTACCTCCCTAACAAACCCATCCATAAACAAATTAAACAACCATGGAGACATCACACACCCCTGCCGCAAACCTACATTCACTGAGAACCAATCACTTTCCTCTCTTCCTACACGCACACATGCCTTACATCCTCGATAAAAACTTTTCACTGCTTCTAACAACTTTCCTCCCACACCATATATTCTTAATACCTTCCACAGAGCATCTCTATCAACTCTATCATATGCCTTCTCCAGATCCATAAATGCTACATACAAATCCATTTGCTTTTCTAAGTATTTCTCACATACATTCTTCAAAGCAAACACCTGATCCACACATCCTCTACCACTTCTGAAACCACACTGCTCTTCCCCAATCTGATGCTCTGTACATGCCTTCACCCTCTCAATCAATACCCTCCCATATAATTTACCAGGAATACTCAACAAACTTATACCTCTGTAATTTGAGCACTCACTCTTATCCCCTTTGCCTTTGTACAATGGCACTATGCACGCATTCCGCCAATCCTCAGGCACCTCACCATGAGTCATACATACATTAAATAACCTTACCAACCAGTCAACAATACAGTCACCCCCTTTTTTAATAAATTCCACTGCAATACCATCCAAACCTGCTGCCTTGCCGGCTTTCATCTTCCGCAAAGCTTTCACTACCTCTTTTCTGTTTACCAAATCATTTTCCCTAACCCTCTCACTTTGCACACCACCTCGACCAAAACACCCTATATCTGCCACTCTATCATCAAACACATTCAACAAACCTTCAAAATACTCACTCCATCTCCTCACATCACCACTACTATATATATATATATATATATAGTATATATATATATATATATATATATATATATATATATATATATATATATATATATATATTTCTATTATATTTTGTCGCTACCTCCCGCATCAGCGAGGTAGCGCTAGGAAACAGACGAAAGAATGGCCCAACCCACCCACATACACATGTATATACATGCACGTCCACACACGCACATATACATACCTATACCTCTCAACGCACACATATATATATACACACACAGACATATACATATATACACATGTACATAATTCATACTGTCTTCCCTGATTCATTCCCGTCGCCACCCTGCCACACATGAAATGAAAACCCCCCTCCCCCCGCATGTGCGCGAGGTAGCACTAGGAAAATACAACAAAGGCCACATTCGTTCACACTCAGTCTCTAGCTGTCATGTATAATGCACAGAAACCACAGCTCCCTTTCCACGTCCAGGCCCCACAAAACTTTCCATGGTTTACCCCAGACGCTTCAAATGCCCTGGTTCAATCCATTGACAGCACGTCGACCCCGATATACCACATCGTTCCAATTCACTCTATTCCTAGCACGTCTTTCACTGTCCTGCATGTTCAGGCCCCGATCACTCAAAATCTTTTTCATTCCATCTTTCCACCTCCAATTTGGTATCTCACTTCTCCTCGTTCCCTCCACCTCTGACACATATATCCTCTTGGTCAATCTTTCCTCACTCATTCTCTCCATGTGACCAAACCATTTCAAAACACCCTCTTCTGCTCTCACAACCACGCTCTTTTTATTACCACACATCTATCTTACCCTATTAATACTTACTCGATCAAACCACCTCACACCACATCTTGTCCTCAAACATCTCATTTCCAGCACATCCACCCTCCTGCGCACAACTCTATCCATAGCCCACGCCTCGCAACCATACAACATTGTTGGAACCACTATTCCTTCAAACATACCCATTTTTGCTTTCCGAGATAATGTTCTCGACTTCCACACATTCTTCAACGCTCCCAGATTTTCGCCCCCTCCCCACCCTATGATCCACTTCCGCTTCCATGGTTCCATCCGCTGCCAGATCCACTCCCAGGTATCTAAAACACTTCACTTCCTCCAGTTTTTCTCCATTCACACTCACCTCCCAATTGACTTGACCCTCAACCCTACTGTACCTAATAACCTTGCTCTTATTCACATTTACTCTTAACTTTCTTCTTCCACACACTTTTCCAAACTCAGTCACCAGCTTCTGCAGTTTCTCACATGAATCAGCCACCAGCGCTGTATCATCAGCGAACAACAACTGACCCACTTCCCAAGCTCTCTCATCCCCAACAGACTTCATACTTGCCCCTCTTTCCAAAACTCTTGCATTTACCTCCCTAACAAACCCATCCATAAACAAATTAAACAACCATGGAGACATCACACACCCCTGCCGCAAACCTACATTCACTGAGAACCAATCACTTTCCTCTCTTCCTACACGCACACATGCCTTACATCCTCGATAAAAACTTTTCACTGCTTCTAACAACTTTCCTCCCACACCATATATTCTTAATACCTTCCACAGAGCATCTCTATCAACTCTATCATATGCCTTCTCCAGATCCATAAATGCTACATACAAATCCATTTGCTTTTCTAAGTATTTCTCACATACATTCTTCAAAGCAAACACCTGATCCACACATCCTCTACCACTTCTGAAACCACACTGCTCTTCCCCAATCTGATGCTCTGTACATGCCTTCACCCTCTCAATCAATACCCTCCCATATAATTTACCAGGAATACTCAACAAACTTATACCTCTGTAATTTGAGCACTCACTCTTATCCCCTTTGCCTTTGTACAATGGCACTATGCACGCATTCCGCCAATCCTCAGGCACCTCACCATGAGTCATACATTCATTAAATAACCTTACCAACCAGTCAACAATACAGTCACCCCCTTTTTTAATAAATTCCACTGCAATACCATCCAAACCTGCTGCCTTGCCGGCTTTCATCTTCCGCAAAGCTTTCACTACCTCTTTTCTGTTTACCAAATCATTTTCCCTAACCCTCTCACTTTGCACACCACCTCGACCAAAACACCCTATATCTGCCACTCTATCATCAAACACATTCAACAAACCTTCAAAATACTCACTCCATCTCCTTCTCACATCACCACTACTATATATATATATATATATATATATATATATATATATATATATATATATAGTATATATATATATATATATATATATATATATATATATATATATATATATATATATATATATATTTCTATTATATTTTGTCGCTACCTCCCGCATCAGCGAGGTAGCGCTAGGAAACAGACGAAAGAATGGCCCAACCCACCCACATACACATGTATATACATGCACGTCCACACACGCACATATACATACCTATACCTCTCAACGCACACATATATATACACACACAGACATATACATATATACACATGTACATAATTCATACTGTCTTCCCTGATTCATTCCCGTCGCCACCCTGCCACACATGAAATGAAAACCCCCCTCCCCCCGCATGTGCGCGAGGTAGCACTAGGAAAATACAACAAAGGCCACATTCGTTCACACTCAGTTTCTAGCTGTCATGTATAATGCACAGAAACCACAGCTCCCTTTCCACGTCCAGGCCCCACAAAACTTTCCATGGTTTACCCCAGACGCTTCAAATGCCCTGGTTCAATCCATTGACAGCACGTCGACCCCGATATACCACATCGTTCCAATTCACTCTGTTCCTAGCACGTCTTTCACTGTCCTGCATGTTCAGGCCCCGATCACTCAAAATCTTTTTCATTCCATCTTTCCACCTCCAATTTGGTATCTCACTTCTCCTCGTTCCCTCCACCTCTGACACATATATCCTCTTGGTCAATCTTTCCTCACTCATTCTCTCCATGTGACCAAACCATTTCAAAACACCCTCTTCTGCTCTCACAACCACACTCTTTTTATTACCACACATCTCTCTTACCCTATTAATACTTACTCGATCAAACCACCTCTCACCACATCTCGTCCTCAAACATCTCATTTCCAGCACATCCACCCTCCTTCGCACAACTCTATCTATAGCCCACGCTTCGCAACCATATAACATTGTTGGAACCACTATTCCTTCAAACATACCCATTTTTGCTTTCCAAGATAACATTCTCGACTTCTACACATTTTTCAACGCTCCCAGAACTTTCGCCCCCTCCCCAACCCTATGGTTCACTTCCACTTCCATGGTTCCATCCGCTGCCAAATCCACTTCCAGGTATCTAAATCACTTAACTTCCTCCAGTCTTTCTCCATTCACACTTACCTCCCAACTGACTTGTCCCTCAACCCTACTGTACCTAATAACCTTGCTCTTATTCACATTTACTCTCAGCTTTCTTCTTTCACACACTTTACCAAACTCAGTCACCAGCTTCTGCAGTTTCTCATCCGAATCAGCCACCAGCGCCGTATCATCAGCGAACAACAACTGACTCACTTCCCAAGCTCTCTCATCCACAACAGACTGCATACTTGCCCCTCTTTCCAAAACTCTTGCATTCACCTCCCTAACAGTCCCATCCATAAACAAATTAAACAACCATGGAGTCATCACACACCCCTGCCGCAAACCAACATTCACTTAGAACCAATCACTTTCCTCTCTTCCTACACGTACGCATGCCTGACATCGTCGATAAAAACTTTTCACTGCTTTTAACAGCTTACCTCCCACACCATATATTCTTAATACCTTCCAAAGAGCATCTCTATCAACTCTATCATATGCCTTCTCCAGATCCATAAATGCTACATACAAATCCATTTGCTTTTCTAAGTATTTCTCACATACATTCTTCAAAGCAAACACCTGATCCACACATCCTCTACCACTTCTGAAACCACATTGCTCTTCCCCAATCTGATGCTCTGTATATACCTTCACCCTCTCAATCAATACCCTTCCATTTAATTTCCCAGGAATACTCAACAAACTTATGCCTCTGTAATTTGAGCACTCACTCTTATCCCCTTTGCCTTTGTACAATGGCACTATGCAAGCATTCCGCCAATACTCAGGCACCCGACCATGAGTCATACATACATTGAATAACCTTACCAACCAGTCAACAATACAGTCACCCCCTTTTTTAATAAATTCCACTGCAATAACATCCAAACCCGCTGCCTTGCCGGCTTTCATCTTCCACAAAGATTTTACTACTCTTCTCTGTATACCAAATCATTCTCCCTAACCCTCTCACTTTGCACACCACCTCGACCAAAACACCCTATATCTGCCACTCTATCATCAAACACATTCAACAAACCTTCAAAATACTCACTCCATCTCCGCACATCACCACTACTTATTATGACCTCCCCATTAGCCCCCTTCACTGAAGTTCCCATTTGTTCCCATGTCTTACGCACTTTATTTACATCCTTCCAAAACATCTTTTTATTCTCCCCATAATTTTTCATTACTTGATTAAACCACTTCATACCACATAGCCTAGCGGAAGCGTTCCCGTCTGTTACACAGGGGTCCCGGGTTCGATCCTGGCTGTTGGAGGTTTGTATATATATATATATATATATATATATATATATATATATATATATATATATATATATATATATATATATGTGTGTGTGTGTGTGTGTGTCGGAGGTGGAGGGAACGAGGAGAAGTGGGAGACCAAATTGGAGGTGGAAAGATGGAGTGAAAAAGATTTTGAGTGATCGGGGCCTGAACATGCAGGAGGGTGAAAGGCGGGCAAGGAATAGAGTGAATTGGATCGATGTGGTATACCGGGGTTGACGTGCTGTCAGTGGATTGAATCAGGGCATGTGAAGCGTCTGGGGTAAACCATGGAAAGTTGTGTGGGGCCTGGATGTGGAAAGGGAGCTGTGGTTTCGGGCATTATTGCATGACAGCTAGAGACTGAGTGTGAACGAATGTGGCCTTTGTTGTCTTTTCCTAGCGCTACCTCGCACACATGAGGGGGGAGGGGTGATGGTATTCCATGTGTGGCGAGGTGGCGATGGGAATGAATAAAGGCAGACAGTGTGAATTGTGTGCATGGGTATATATGTATGTGTCTGTGTGTGTATATATATGTGTACATTGAGATGTATAGGTATGTATATTTGCGTGTGTGGACGTGTATGTATATACATGTGTATGGGTGTGGGTTGGGCCATTTCTTTCGTCTGTTTCCTTGCGCTACTTCGCAAACGCGGGAGACAGCGACAAAAAAAAAAAAAATATATATATATATATATATATATATATATATATATATGTATATATATATATATATATATATATATATATATATATATATATATATATATATATATATATATATATATATATATTGGAAAAGATCACGGTTTTTGCGCGTGATCAAGTATATTCCTATGAGCCCACGGTGAAAATTAAACACGATAGAGTTCCCAAGTACACTTTCGTGTAATAATCACATCATCGGGGAGTTACAAGAAAGAAATATAAGGCTTTTGATATACAACGAAGATACGTAGCTAGGACGCCATTTGGTAAACAAGTGAGAGTCCTGGACAGACAACGAGCGTATCATAAACTTATTTGTGGAGAAGACGGTGATTTGCTTACAAATTTTATCAACAATAAAGTTATCCAATTTGTATAGAACGTCACTGATATTGAGATTATAATTCTTTGTGTATTTGATAATAGAAGATTCAGTGATATTTCTCATGGTACTGGAGTTAAGAGTTAATAACTGAGATGGAATCCCCCCAACCAGTACAGTGATTATAGTTTTTGACGTGATTAACAAGGCATTTGATTCTTGTCCTGTTCTTATACTATATATATGTTGCTTAAGTCTAACAGAAAGATTGTTACCAGTCTGCCCAACATAAAACTTATCAATTTCCACGTGGCACTTTATATATATATATATATATATATATATATATATATATATATATATATATATATATATATATATGTATATGTATACCTGGGGATTGGGGAGAAAGAATACTTCCCACGTATTCCCTGCGTGTCGTAGAAGGCGACTAAAAGGGAAGGGAGCGGGGGCCTGGAAATCCTCCCCTCTCACTTTTAATTTTCCAAAAGAAGGAACAGAAAAGGGGGCCAAGTGAGGATATTCCCTCAAAGTCTCAGTCCTCTGTTCTTAACGCTACTTCGCTTACGCGAGAAATGGCGAAGTATATTTATTTATTTATTTATTTTCTTTTGTCGCTGTCTCCCGCGTCAGCGAGGTAGCGCAAGGAAACAGACGAAAGAACGGCCCAACCCGCCCACATACACATGTATATACTTACACGTCCACACACAGCACATATACATACCTATACATCTCAATGTACACATATATATACACACAGACATATACATATATACCCATGTACATAATTCATACTGTCTGCCTTTATTCATTCCCATCGCCACCCCGTCACACATGGAATAACAACACCCTCCCCCCTCATGTGTGCGAGGTAGCGCTAGGAAAAGACAACAAAGGCCCCATTCGTTCACACTCAGTCTCTAGCTGTCATGTAATAATGCACCGAAACCACAGCTCCCTTTCCACATCCAGGCCCCACACAACTTTCCATGGTTTACCCCAGTATGAAAAGAAAAAAAATATATAGTCGGTCTCCCGCGTTGGCGAGATAGCTTAAAAAAAGCAGACCAAAGAATGGCCCAACCCACCCACACACACACACAAACATATATATATATATATATATATATATATATATATATATATATATATATATATATATATATATATATATATATATATATCTTCTTTCATACTATTCGCCATTTCCCGCATTATCAAGATAGCGTTAAGAACAGAGGACTGGGGCTTAGAGTGAATATCCTCACCTGGCCCCCTTCTCTGTTCCTTCTTTTGGGAAAAAAAAAAAACGAGAGGGGAGGATATATATATATATATATATATATATATATATATATATATATATATATATATATATATATATATATATATATATTATATATATATTTTTGCTTTGTCGCTATCTCCTGCATTTGCGAGGTAACGCAAGGAAACAGACGAAAGAAATGGCCGAACCCACCCCCATACACATGTATATACATACGTCCACACACGCAAATATACATACCTACACAGCTTTCCATGGTTTACCCCAGACGATTCACATGCCCTGATTCAATCCACTGACAGCACTTCAACCCCGGTATACCACATCGATCCAATTCACTCTATTCCTTGCCCTCCTTTCACCCTCCTGCATGTTCAGGCCCCGATCACACAAAATCTTTTTCACTCCATCTATCCACCTCCAATTTGGTCTCCCACTTCTCCTCGTTCCCTCCACCTCCGACGCATATATCCTCTTGGTCAATCTTTCCTCACTCATTCTCTCCATGTGCCCAAACCATTTCAAAACACCCTCTTCTGCTCTCTCAACCATGCTCTTTTTATTTCCACACATCTCTCTTACCCTTACGTTACTTACTCGATCAAACCACCTCACACCACACATTGTCCTCAAACATCTCATTTCCAGCACATCCATCCTCCTGCGCATAACTCTATCCATAGCCCACGCCTCGCAACCATACAACATTGTTGGAACCACTATTCCTTCAAACATACCCATTTTTGCTTTCCGAGATAATGTTCTCGACTTCCACACATTCTTCAAGGCTCCCAGGATTTTCGCCCCCTCCCCCACCCTATGATCCACTTCCGATTCCATGGTTCCATCCGCTGCCAGATCCACTCCCATATATCTAAAACACTTTACTTCCTCCAGTTTTTCTCCATTCAAACTTACCTCCCAGTTGACTTGACCCTCACCCCTACTGTACCTAATTACCTTGCTCTTATTCATATTTACTCTTAGCTTCCTTCTTTCACACACTTTACCAAACTCAGTCACCAGCTTCTGCAGTTTCTCACATGAATCAGCCACCAGCGCTGTATCATCAGCGAACAACAACTGACTCACTTCCCAAGCTCTCTCATCCCCAACAGACTTCATACTTGCCCCTCTTTCCAAAACTCTTGCATTCACCTCCCTAACAACCCCATCCATAAACAAATTAAACAACCATGGAGACATCACACACCCCTGCCGCAAACCTACATTCACTGAGAACCAATCACTTTCCTCTCTTCCTACACGTACACATGCCTTACATCCTCGATACAAACTTTTCACTGCTTCTAACAACTTTCCTCCCACACCATATATTCTTAATACCTTCCACAGAGCATCTCTATCAACTCTATCATATGCCTTCTCCAGATCCATAAATGCTACATACAAATCCATTTGCTTTTCTAAGTATTTCTCACATACATTCTTCAAAGCAAACACCTGATCCACACATCCTCTACCACTTCTGAAACCACACTGCTCTTCCCCAATCTGATGCTCTGTACATGCCTTCACCCTCTCAATCAATACCCTCCCATATAATATATATATGTATTTTTTTTTTTTTTTTGCTTTGTCGCTGTCTCCCGCGTTTGCGAGGTAGCGCAAGGAAACAGACGAAAGAAATGGCCCAACCCACCCCCATACACATGCCTTGATTCAATCCACTGACAGCACGTCAACCCCGGTACACCACTTCGCTCCAATTCACTCTATTCTTTGCCCTCCTTTCACCCTCCTGCATGTTCAGGCCCCAATCACACAAAATCTTTTTCACTCCATCTTTCCACCTCCAATTTGGTCTCCCTCTTCTCCTTGTTCCCTCCACCTCCGACACATATATCCTCTTGGTCAATCTTTCCTCACTCATTCTCTCCATGTGCCCAAACCATTTCAAAACACCCTCTTCTGCTCTCTCAACCACGCTCTTTTTATTTCCACACATCTCTCTTACCCTTACGTTACTTACTCGATCAAACCACCTCACACCACACATTGTCCTCAAACATCTCATTTCCAGCACATCCATCCTCCTGCGCACAACTCTATCCATAGTCCACGCCTCGCAACCATACAACATTGTTGGAACCACTATTCCTTCAAACATACCCATTTTTGCTTTCCGAGATAATGTTCTCGACTTCCACACATTCTTCAAGGCTCCCAGAATTTTCGCCCCCTCCCCTACCCTATGATCCACTTCCGCTTCCATGGTTCCATCCGCTGCCAGATCCACTCCCAGATATCTAAAACACTTCACTTCCTCCAGTTTTTCTCCATTCAAACTCACCTCCCAATTGAATTGACCCTCAACCCTACTGTACCTAATAACCTTGCTCATATTCACATTTACTCTTAACTTTCTTCTTTCACACACTTTACCAAACTCAGTCACCAGCTTCTGCAGTTTCTCACATGAATCAGCCACCAGAGCTGTATCATCAGCGAACAACAACTGACTCACTTCCCAAGCTCTCTCATCCCCAACAGACTTCATACTTGCCCCTCTTTCCAAAACTCTTGCATTCACCTCCCTAACAACCCCATCCATAAACAAATTAAACAACCATGGAGACATCACACACTCCTGCCGCAAACCTACATTCACTGAGAACCAATCACTTTCCTCTCTTCCTACACGTACACATGCCTTACATCCTCGATAAAAACTTTTCACTGCTTCTAACAACTTGCCTCCCACACCATATATTCTTAATACCTTCCACAGAGCATCTCTATCAACTCTATCATATGCCTTCTCCAGATCCATAAATGCCACTTACAAATCCATTTGCTTTTCTATGTATTTCTCACATACATTCTTCAAAGCAAACACCATTTCCCGCATTAGCGAGGTAGCATTTAGAACAGAGGACTGGGCCTTTGGGGGAATATCCTCACCTGGCCCCCTTCTCTGTTCCTTCTTTTGGAAAATTGAAAAAAAAAAACAAGGGGAGGATTTCCAGCCCCCCGCTCCCTCCCCTCTTAGTCGCCTTCTACGACACTCAGGGAATACGTGGGAAGTATTCTTTCTCCCCTATCCCCAGGGATAGTGAGTATTTTGAAGGTTTTTGAATGTGTTTGATGATAGAGAGGCAGATATAGGATGTTTTGGTCGAGGTGGTGTGCAAAGTGAGAGGGTTAGGGAAAATGATTTAGTAAACAGAGAAGAGGTAGTAAAAGCTTTGCGGAAGATGAAAGCCGGCAAGGCAGCAGGTTTGGATGATATTGCAGTGGAATTTATTAAAAAAGGGGGTGACTGTATTATTGACTGGTTGGTAAGGTTATTTAATGTATGATGACTCATGGTGAGGTGCCTGAGGATTGGCGGAATGCGTGCATAGTGCCATTGTATAAAGGCAAAGGGGATAAGAGTGAGTGCTCAAATTACAGAGGTATAAGTTTGCTGAGTATTCCTGGTAAATTATATGGGAGGGTATTGATTGAGAGAGTGAAGGCATGTACAGAGCATCAGATTGGGGAAGAGCAGTGTGGTTTCAGAAGTGGTAGAGGATGTGTGGATCAGGTGTTTGCTTTGAAGAATGTATGTGAGAAATACTTAGAAAAGCAAATGGATTTGTATGTAGCATTTATGGATCTGGAGAAGGCGTATGATAGAGTTGATAGAGATGCTCTGTGGAAGGTATTAAGAATATATGGTGTGGGAGGCAAGTTGTTAGAAGCAGTGAAAAGTTTGTATTGAGGATGTAAGGCATGTGTACGTGTAGGAAGAGAGGAAAGTGATTGGTTCTCAGTGAATGTAGGTTTGCGGCAGGGGTGTGTGATGTCTCCATGGTTGTTTAATTTGTTTATGGATGGGGTTGTGAGGGAGGTGAATGCAAGAGTTTTGGAAAGAGGGGCAAGTATGAAGTCTATTGGGGATGAGAGATCTAGTGAGTCAGTTGTTGTTCGCTGATGATACAGCGCTGGTGGCTGATTCATTTGAGAAACTGCAGAAGCTGGTGACTGAGTTTGGTAAAGTGTGTGAAAGAAGAAAGTTAAGAGTAAATGTGAATAAGAGCAAGGTTATTAGGTACAGTAGGGTTGAGGGTCAAGTAAATTGGGAGGTAAGTTTGAATGGAGAAAAACTGGAGGAAGTAAAGTGTTTTTGATATCTGGGAGTGGATCTGGCAGCGGATGGAACCATGGAAGCGGAAGTGGATCATAGGGTGGGGGAGGGGGCGAAAATTCTGGGAGCCTTGAAGAATGTGTGGAAGTCGAGAACATTATCTCGGAAAGCAAAAATGGGTATGTTTGAAGGAATAGTGGTTCCAACAATGTTGTATGGTTGCGAGGCGTGGGCTATGGATAGAGTTGTGCGCAGGAGGATGGATGTGCTGGAAATGAGATGTTTGAGGACAATGTGTGGTGTGAGGTGGTTTGATCGAGTAACGTAAGGGTAAGAGAGATGTGGAAATAAAAAGAGCGTGGTTGAGAGAGCAGAAGAGGGTGTTTTGAAATGGTTTGGGCACATGGAGAGAATGAGTGAGGAAAGATTGACCAAGAGGATATATGTGTCGGAGGTGGAGGGAACGAGGAGAAGAGGGAGACCAAATTGGAGGTGGAAAGATGGAGTGAAAAAGATTTTGTGTGATCAGGGCCTGAACATATGGGAGGGTGAAAGGAGGGCAAGGAATAGAGTGAATTGGAGCGATGTGGTATACAGGGGTTGACGTGCTGTCAGTGGATTGAGTCAGGGCATGTGAAGCGTCTGGGGTAAACCATGGAAAGCTGTGTAGGTATGTATATTTGCGTGTGTGGACATGTGTATGTACATGTGTATGGGGGGGGGTGGGCCATTTCTTTCGTCTGTTTCCTTGCGCTACCTCGCAAACGTGGGAGACAGCGACAAAGTAAAAAAAAATATATATATATATATATATATATATATATATATATATATATATATATATATATATATATATATAAATGTGCACATGTACTACATATAATTGCTTGCCTTCATCCATTCGGCGCCACCCTTCCCCACAGGAAATAGCATTACTACCCTCTGCTTAAGTTATCTTATGATAGTTTTTGGCATAATCTTAGTGCATAAGGTGTAAGCAAAACTTCATCATTTTTGACATTAGCACAAATTAAACTGGGTATCTCCAACAGGTTCATGGTGCCCGCTTGCAAGAAATGCGGCAGGAGGGAGGTGGCCCACCTGTCATTGCTGATAAGGTGAGTTATGTCATGATAATTTGTATCCAAGGTGTCTCAAGCTGTAGCTTCAAACACTCAAACCTGCATAGGTTTAAATCATGGTTGCCGCAGTTGATCCAAAGTCCACATAGTTATTCATCCTACCATAGGGGCTGGTCATTAAAATGGATACCTGGCATAGGCTATTTTTTGCTTTGTTTTGTGTATGTGTTTGTGTACACACACGGGAGTAAAAACATAGTAAACTCATTTATACAAGGTTAAGAGATAAGGAATAACGAGTGAGAAACTCTTTCCTGTATCACCAAAAGAGTAATGTCACACACACACACACACACATCCAAACCATGATGGAAACAAACATGTTAGTGGTATGTGCAAGCTGTAACTGTCAATCAAAACTACCTCCTCCTTACCCCTCTGGCTAGATAATTGGATTATGCCTGGTTGGACTTACTGTCTTCATACAGAATTTTCAACTTCTGATGAATTTAATAGTGAATGTGTATATTAGATAACTCTACTGGTGAACTAGTGATAAACTGACCATGAAAGTGGTCTTGAGTAGGATGCCTGTGGTATTAGAGGGTTAGAGCTGCAGTTGCCCAATGTCAACATCATGATACTGACATGTACTAGCACTAGCATGGTCTCATTGCCCACTTGGCTTCCAATATGTGAGCTTAGGAACGTCAGTACCATCTTCCTTCTATCTAAACTTACCTATTCCTCCTCAGCCTGGCCTTCATTCCTTACAGTTGCACAGAGAGATCGACTGTAAAGAGTGTGGAAAAAAGCATAGATCACCATGAAGCATCCTGAGCCCATCTTAGACCTCCTAACAAGAGCCCTCTTCTTTCTGAACTTGCCCACCCTCTCCAACAACTCACACAATAGCTAGGCAGTACTCTACTGACACACCCCTGTCAATGAGACATCTTCCCTGATGCCCCACCTCCACTAACTACCTGTCACTGAGACCTCTTCCCTGATGCCCCACCTCCACTAACTACCTGTCACTGAGACCTCTTCCCTGATGCCCCTCCTCTACTAACTGCTGTGCTGTCTGTCACCACTATAACTGTGTACCAGTCATTGTTCATAGACAGATACAATAAGAGTTCCGTATCTACCTGTGTGAATGTTATAAACAAACCATGAACAAGTGCATAGCCAAGCAAGTAGATAGCTTTGTTTTCTATAAAATTTGTGTATATCAACTCCTATATGAAGATGGAAAGAGTATTTTGAAGAAATGACAAATGTGGGAGAAGGTGAGGCAGCAGTTGTTACATGCTTGGGCATGTTGGGATGGAGGGAAGAAGACACAAGTACAAGGGCCTATATCAAAAAGGAAGTTAGAATGGTGATAATGAGGGTTAAGGTTAGAAAGGCACCTGAAGTGGATGGGATTATGGCTGAAATGCTGAAGAATGGAGTTGAAAGTGAGATAGAGTGGATGCATTTGATATGTAATTTAACATGGAAACTGAAGATTGTGCCTGAGGATTGGGTAAAAGCTGTTATTGTTTCTTTATTAATAGGAAAAGGTTTTAAGGATGTATATAGCAATAATAGAATACGTCCATTAAGTATACCAGGAAAAGTGTATATAAGAATGTTGATAAAGTGATGGAAGTGACTGAATGCAGAGTAAGTGGAGAGAAAGTGGGTTTTAAGAAAGGTAGGGATGTGTGGACCAGATTTTTGTGATAAAGATGATTTAGGAAAAGTATTTAAAGAAAGGTAAGAAGTTGTATGCAACTTTTATGGATCTGGAGGAAGCATATGACAGAGTCAAATGGGATGCTTTATGGGATGGGCTAAGGATATACGGGGTAGGGGGACAAGTGTTAGATAGTGTGAAAGCCTTCTATAAAGGAGCAAAAGTATGTGTAAGAGTGGATGGAAAGTTGAGCGAAAGTTTCAGTATAAATGTGGGTGTGAGACAGGGCTGTCTGATGTCACTTTGGCTTTTTGAGA